>NW_026611349.1:0-38315 GCF_029633865.1 Lampris incognitus
GACAGCGCACAATAGATGTTGCGTTTACACAATTTACACAATACCACACTGAAAGAGGATAACAGAATTATAATGGACCTATAGAATCTATGAAGAATATGATGCGCGGGATGCCAAGCGGTGTCCAGACGCCATGGGAACGGTCCACGACCCAAGCCACGCCAACAGAATCATCATTTTTTTAAAAATAAAATAATAATAGTTTTTTAAAAAAGGATTTCAAAAAATAAGATGTGAGGAGGGGGATGGCGACCACCATCACCACGGAGACCTGGGAGGAGAACCGACTGCACGTGCACACAAGGGAGACTCGCATGACACCGTTCAAACACAGAAAAAGAGAAAGGAGAAGACGTCATTCAGAGAGAGAAAAGACATGTGAGAGAAGAGAACAGTTTGCAATTAGTCATCAATTAAGTCATCAACTAGTCGTAATCTATACTCTATAATCTGGTGGGCAGAAACAGTGGTTGGTAAATTCATTGAGACAGAAAACCAACCCGCCATGCAGTACAGGTTGTGAGGCACTCAACTTAAAGGCAACTAATTGTAAGCTAAGGCAAACAGATGAGTTTTAAGTCTGGATTTAAAGGACTCAACAGACTCTGGTTGTCTGATGGCAGCAGGCAGGTTATTACACCACAATAGAGCCCAATAGGAAACGTCCCTGCCACCAGCTGACTTCTTTTTAACTTTGGGTACACACAGGAGCCCTGTATTTTTGAGAACGAAGTGCTCGAGATGGCATGTACAGTTTATAAGGAGATCAGACAGGTAGGATGGGGCAAGCCCATGTAGGATTTTATAAGTCAGCAGAAGGTACTGGTAGTGGTAGGAATAATTATTCGATTATTGTGATTCACACATTTAGGAGAGGAGCGCTTGCAGGGTATGGAGACAGTCTCAATGTTATAGACCAAGCTGTCCGTCTGATAATCTACACTCTGAGAATATCCCTTACTAACCGTATTAATTAAACTACTTGACTCCACATCCGCACTAGATTTAACCTAGCAGGCTCTCTAATCACCTGCAACCTGCTGAATGATAAGTCCCTAGTGTCAAACTAAACGTAAACAGCTATCTATTTTGCTAGACAAAAGAGCGGCGCCTTCCCCAGCAGGGTGGATGCCGCTTTCAGCAGGTAGGGGCGGCCCCAGAAAGAAGGCCAGTTATCAACAAAGCCGAATCCCTGCTCATTACAGTAATGAGCCAGCCAGCCGTTCATTGAGGTGAGCCTACTGTACATCTCATCATTACCCCTCACAAGTAAGGGGCCCGAGACAATTAATCGATGCCGACGCATCTTTCTGGCAAACTCAAGCATTCTGACTAGGCTGGCTTTTGTGATCTCTGATTGCTTCATCCTAGCATTATTGGTGCCAACATGAATAACAATGTTGCTGAAAGTAGTGGTGCTGTGTGCCTGGGTTCCCTGACTCTCCCTCCGTGATGCCAGCCCCCTAAGATTAGCCTCTATGTCGGAGACTCTGGCCCCGGGTAAACAGTGAAACAAACAGTGCGGGTAATGGAGTCTCCTATCATAAGTGTGCGTTGCTTTACTCTGTCGACAGGGGGCCACTCACCAGCAGGGCTGGTGAGTGGTGAAAACCGGTTTGCAGTCGGGAGAGGTGACTGCAGACCAGGCCACACGACCGGTGGCTTGCTCTTGCGAGCCTTCCCCATGCCGGTAAACGGAGACAAACTCCGCCGCATCTGCCGACGAAGCTGAGCTAGTGCTAACAATGGCAGGCCTGCTGTCAGGCCTGGGGCTAAGGCTATCTGGAGGGCCCATCACAACTAACGTAATCTTAGCCGGAAGCAGCGGCTCTAACTCACGGACACGTCCCTCTAGTAGAGACAACCTGTCTGTAACTACGGAGCAGTCACCACAAACCATCGTTTTAACGAGGCTGCTTTGACTGCGAATGTAATAGAGCTAACCGCTAAACTAGGCTAAGCTCAAAGCTAGTAAACTAGGGACGAGAAGCTTCCTACTAAACACAAGATTTGTACAAGAAAGAAAACTAGAGAATCTAGCAATAAGTGAACTAAGCACAGAAAATAGCTAAATCAGAACAAAAGGAAGAGGTTAGGGGCAGAATATAGAGAAAAACTAGTCAGAAAATAAAAGTTGTCGATCTCACGAAGCTGCCGCTCACGAAGGCGGAAGCTGGAAACAGCTGGCATCGATCAGTCAACTCCGGTGGCAGTGTGGGCATGGGATAGTGGCAGTAGCTGGAGGGTTGCTGGCACGGTCTTTCCTGGCCTGCCTGCGGCCTCACATGTGTTCGCACCGTTTCGGACGGCTGCACGCCACTCTCCTCTGTTCAGAGCTTTCTGTTCCCGTGTGTCATAATTGATGGTGAAGACCTTTAATGAAACCTTCAAGGTGTCTTGAAACACTTGTTTTGACCACCATGGGAGCGTTTGCCTTGCTTGAGTTCACCATAGAACAGTTTCTTTGGGAGCCGGTGGTCTGGCATGCAAACTACGTGGCCTGCCCAACGAAGCTGTGATGGCATGAGGATGGCGTGTGTACTCGGCAGTCTTGAGTGAGTGAAGGCCTCTGTGTCAGGGATCTTGTCATCCCACTTTATGCCACGAAGTTTTCTGAGGCATGTGGTGTGAAAGTGGTTTAGTGTTTCGGCGTTTGTAAACTGCCCTTGTTTCGCAGCCGTAAAGCAGTATGGTGAGAACTATGGCCCGATACACTACAAGCGGCTGAAATGGGTTTCCTCCGTAGGGTGTCTGGGCTCAGCCTTAGAGATAGGGTGAGGAGCTCGGACATCCGGAGGGAGCTCGGAGTAGAGCCGCTGCTCCTTCACATCAAAAGGAGCCAGTTGAGGTCGTTCGGGCATCTGATCAGGATGCCTCCTGGGCACCTTCCTTCGGAGGTTTTCCGGGCACGGCCAACTGGGGGGAGACCCCGGGGTAGACCCAGAACTCGCTGGAGGGACTACATGTCCAATCTGGCCTGGGAACTTCTTGGGATCCCCCAGGAGGAGCTGGAGGGCGTTGCTGGGGGGAGGGACGTCTGGAGTGCCCTACTTAGCTTGCTGCCACCGCGACCCCACCCCCGGAGAAGCGGCTGATGATGAATGAATGAATGAGAACAAATGGAGAGCATTCACCTTTATATAGAATTTCTTTTATTTCACGTATTTACTTCTAACTTTGTTGTTTTATTTTCTCTTTGTTTGCCCGAGGAAGGCCCGATAGATCGAAGCGTTGCTGAATAAAACAAGTATTGGCAGCATTCCAGTGTGCAGACCCCACTCTTCTTCCATGCTTTGTCATTTTTGTCTTGCACCTAAATATTTTTTCTGCATGTACACACAGTTGTTTCCTCCTCTGAAGTGTTATTTCTCTTCATCCAGTGTTTTGTTCTGTTTGTTTTCTTCTTCATGGCCTACTTCTTATCCGCGCACGCTGATGTAATATGAGGCCCGCCACATGTTAATGTATGAACACTGCGACGCAAATAAGGTTTGGATTGACTGATAGGAAAGTGCATGTGTGTATGAGTATGTGTGTTCTTAAGGGAAATGGAGGGGCAGGATATGGACCCTTGATTCAGATGGTGGGTGAAAAGTGTGTTTGGAGTGTTGTACTCATTGCCGTGTCAATAGAGCTGTGCAGATGACCCGTACAAAAAGAAGAGGAAGGAACAATGTGATTAATCATCTCATGCGAGAGTTTGCATTCATGCCTCAGTTGCATTGTTTTCTTTGTGGCGTGTGTTAAAAGTTAATGGCCATGAAGGCTAAAAAGCAGACGGGGGGGATAATGATCGTCATTAAGATGTTGGCTGGAAAACACGGCGATGACTCTCCGGGGCTCGGATTCTCCGGGGCTCGGACTCTCCGGGGCTCGGACTCTGCGGGGCTCGGATTCTCCGGGGCTCGGACTCTCCGGGGCTCGGACTCTCCGGGGCTCGGACTCTGCGGGGCTCGGACTCTCCGGGGCTCGGACTCCGCGGGGCTCGGACTCTCCGGGGCTCGGCCTTGGCGACAGACCAGCTTAGGAGTTCGTGCTGAATTGTGGTACAAGAACAGGGATTTTCAAAGGTTCTGAATCACCTCAACCACGGCTCGTCCTGCATCGCACAGTCATAACGGTGCACCAACATTATTAGGCTGACGGGCCCAGTAGTGGGAGAGATTAGCAAACAGAGACACACCCACACCATCCATTCATGTGATCCATTCATCCATCCATGAGAATAAAATAAAAATACAATAAATATACAATACAATTTGCAAAAAAAAGGCAAAATAATATCACTTTCACTTTCCAATAACAACAGTGTTCTATGCAACCGTTTTGCTCTGATCCCAAAGGCCTTTGCACACCAGATGCCTTGTTTGGGTTTTTTTTCTGTGCAGTTAATTTGCACGTTAATTTTATTTTTCGAACCTGTATCCAGTCCCACCAACACGGGGATCGCTGGTTCGAATCCCCATGTTACCTCCGGCTTGGTCGGGCGTCCCTAATTGGCCGTGTCTGCGGGTGGGAAGTCGGATGTGGGTATCGTGTCCTGGTCGCTGCACTGGCGCCTCCTCTGGTCGGTCGGGGCGCCTGTTCAGGGGGGGGGAGGGGAGCTGGGGGGAACAGCGTGATCCTCCCACGTGCTACGTCCCCCTGGTGAAACGCCTCACTGTCAGGCGAAAGAAGCGGCTGGCGACTCCACATGTATGGGAGGATCGGCAGAGGCGGTGGAGCGGTGGCTGGGATGGCTTGGGAGAGCAGAGTGGTTGGCCAGGTACAATTGAAGAGGAAAAAAGGGGTGGGGGGGGGAGTGTCTCTATTGCATTAGTTTACAGCCAGTATATATATAAAGCTCTCACACAAACAAGACATCCAGACACCAAGGCAGAACTGACACATCACTGATGGACAACAAGAAACAGCAGCACATAGCGGCTAAAGGAGAACCATCCATCCATTATCTGAACCGCTTCTCCTGCTCCCAGGGTGGCGGGGATGCTGGAGCCTATCCAGGAGTCACTGGGCGGCAGGCGGGGAGACACCCTGGACAGGCCGCCAGGCCATCCCGCAGGGCCCACACACACACACACCTAGGGTCAATGTAGTACGGCCGAGTCACCTGACCTACAGGTCTTTGGACTGTGGGAGGAAACCGGAGCATCCGGAGGAAACCCACACAGACACGGGGCGAACATGCAAACTCCACACAGAGGACGACCCGGGACGACCCCCAAGGTTGGACTACCCTGAGTCTCGAAACCGGGCCCTTCTTGCTGTGAGGCGACCGCGCTAACCACTGCACCACCGTGCCGCCCAAAGACAACCAAAGGAGTTCAACTATACAGACCACGGAAACGAGCGCTCTGCAGACAACACATGAATACTGTCTACCACTTAACAACCGAATGGCAGTGGGCACAACGGGGACAAAGTCAGTTCAAGCTTGCACATCAGTGACGGAGTTTCGCTGAGCAGTATTGCAGGTTTTCTTTTTTCGGACCAAGGTCGATTTTTCCGAGGTTTTGCTTCCGACGTGCACAGGTCTGAACAATCCAACTGACATCCCATTGCAAAAACATGCAGCGTGGCAGATCACTTGATTTAATATAATGCACATAACACATGTACATGATATTGTTATGTGTATTTGCTGCCAGGATCTTATGGTGCCTCCATCTGTCATAAATACGCTGACCACAGGGAGGGTCTTTTACTTATATGTGTTATTGCACTGAATATAATAGAGCTTATAAATCCATGTCCTTGTCAAACATTTACACATCCCAGGCTGTCATAATTATTACCAAAAAATAAAAAATAAAATCCACTTGACGTCATTATTTTAAAAAAAATAAATTAAATAATTATGTTTTTTCTTCAAAAAACAGTGGTTTGATTTTTATGGAAAAAAATCATTTAGAGGGGTTAAATTATAAAAATAAATGAATAGCATGTGGTTTTTATTAGAATTCAACTTGGTTAAAATATCAAACAGTGAAAGTGTAGGTTGTTAAAAAACTATATATATAGATATATGTATGTATGTGTATGTATATGTATATATATATATGTGTGTGTGTATATATATGTATGTATATCCACCCTACCCATTGTATCCGGCCAATTACTCCACTCTTCCGAGCTGTCCCGGTCACTGCTCCTACCCCATCTGCCGATTTCCAGGGAGGGCTGCAGACTACCACATACCTCCTCCGATACGTGTGGTTTCACCAGCCGCTTCCTTTCACCTGACAGTGAGGAGTTTCGCCAGGGGGACATAGTGCATGGGAGGGTCACACTATTCCCCCCCCAATTCCCCCTCCCCCACGAACAGGCACCCTGACCGGCCAGAGGAGGCGCTAGTGCAGCGACCAGGACACTCACCCACATCAGGCTTCCCACCCGCAGACACGACCAATTATGTCTGTAGAAACACCCCAAAAAGCCGGGTAGGGACGCCCGACCAAGCCGGAAAACATAATATTTTTAAGGGATTTGTTAGTGGTGGACCCCACAGGGTCCTCTAGGTACGAGTCGGTGACTTTGTCATGCCCAAGTGTTAAATAGCCGAGTCCGTGTGTCTCTCCCTCTATCCACCACCTATTAGTCTGATAATAGAAAGTTTGTCTGTTTATTTGTCTTTAGCCAGTGCTCACAGTTGTTTTTGTCTTTAAAAGGATCTGATGTAGCCTAGCTTACTAAACAGAATGAAAGTGAACTGTGGAATGACGACAATAAGCTATAGAGTCGCAAGAGTTTACTGCGCGTACAAACCGTTTAGTGAGGAAATTCTCTTCGTTCCTCGATGGAGACACGCGCCTCGTAGAGGAGGGCAAATTCCAAACGTAATACCAGGATACGTCTACACAAGGATAAAAAGGCTGCGTTGGGCGACATGAGTAACAGTTAGAATCAAGGTTAAAATAATTTCCGTTGAGGAGAAGCATTGCGGCCTTCTTAGGAATGCACAACATGCCGAGAAGCAACAGATTGGTGTTTATTAACCCCTGAGCAGTGTCTGTTTGTGCGTATGTAAACACAACCCTCAAGGGGAGAGGCCAGACTTTAAATGAGGTTTTGACCAAGCTACAGGCGGCCCGACTCCCGTCGAAGAATATGAGTGAACCACGTGTGCACAGCCGGAACTGTTTACAAGCAAACGGGACTTTCCTCAAATTAAATACTTAGAAAAAAACCATTATCTTACCTCAGACATGCGGCCAGCCGCTGCTCCGGGTCGATCGGATTAATCAGACGACTGCTCGGCTTCTTCAAGCTTGGTGCCAGCCATTACAGCACTGCTGCAAATTGTCCGATGGACATCCTGAAGTTCTGAAGCAGCAGTGGTACAATTTAAGCTCCTGATCCAAACAGTGGAACTCACCAAATCCCCCTCTCTGTGTTCATTTTGGGTGTACCCAGGTTTTTTTTTCTTTCTTTTTATTAAGTGAAAACAGCATCAGATCATCGTCGCTTCCGGATGTGGGCCCCTTCAGGCAGGGATGCGGCACTGACGGCCTTCTTCTAGCCCTGACAAAATGGATGTGAGGCTGAAGTGGCCCACATGTCTAATAGCAAATATGGCCCAAATATGCCAAATCAAATGTGGGCCTTTTTTGGCAAAGATGCGGTGCTCTGGGCAACATGTAATCTGGATGTGACCCTGAAGTGGCCCGTGTGGTAAATGGTGAATATGGCCCAAGTACCACAAAACAAATACGGGCCACCTCTGGCAAATATGTGGCACATGCAGTATTGCTATGGCTTGGTTCTGGCCCAGATCTGGCAAACAGGAGTTGACCGCCCAAGTGCCATCACTCCATGCGGTATGTGGGCCGGATGAAAGTGTCAGGTGTAGGACGGGTCCAGGCCACAGCAGTTTTGCTATCTGGGTTGATGTTGATTCCATTTTTTTCCATGGCACAATTTTTTTAGAACATTAATCATTTAAGCACAAATTTGTGCAGATCAAAATTCGCCTCTGAATTAATCAAAATTTCATACCGTTTTTTTCACCCCACTCTTGGTGTGCATTGTTGGCCTTACCCCTGTCTTTACTGTCAATATAATAAAGCTGGGTAAACCGTTTACGCTCGCACATGCCTAACTCACATCTACGGTTGACTCAGATTGGGCAGTGACAAGAATATGCGACACTTGCTGTTTTGACTGCAACCAAGAGGAAGTTGCTCCTTTATAACTTTTATATTTTTTGGATCATCATTCACAACTTTTGATCGCGTCGCTGCTCAATCTGAGTCAGCCGCAGATGTGAGTCCCACATGCGTAAGCATAAATGGTTTACACGCAACTTTCTTTTTCCCATTGCAATTAAGCCAAAACTGCAAGAACTCTGCTTCTGATTGGTTAAGTTTAGGGTCAAACCTGCCTCTGATTGGTTAAGGTTAGGGTTAGCTCTGCCTCTGATTGGTTAAGGTTAGGGTTAGCTCTGCCTCTGATTAGTAAAGTTAGGGTTAGCTCTGCCTCTGATTGGTTAAGGTTAGGGTTAGCTCTGCCTCTGATTGGTTAAGGTTAGGGTCAACCCTCCCTCTGATTGGTTAAGGTTAGGGTCAACCCTGCCTGTTATTGGTTAAGGTTAGGGTCAACCTTGCCTCTGATTGGTTAAGGTTAGAGTCAACCGTGCCTCTGATTTGTTAAGGTTAGAGTCAACCCTTCCTCTGATTGGTTAAGGTTAGAGTCAACCCTTTGTCTGATTGGTTAAGGTTAGAGTCAACCGTGCCTCTGATTGGTTAAGGTTAGAGTCAACCGTGCCTCTGATTTGTTAAGGTTAGGGTCAACCCTTCCTCTGATTGGTTAAGGTTAGGGTCAACCATGCCTCTTATTGGTTAAGGTTCGGGTCAACCTTGCGTGTGATTGGTTAGGGTTAGGGTTAACCCTTTCTCTAATTGGTTAAGGATAGGGTTAACCCTGCCTCTGATTGGTTAAGGTTAGGGTTAACCCTTTCTCTAATTGGTTAAGGTTAGGGTTAACTCTGCCTCTGTTTGGTTAAGGTTAGGGTCAACCCTGCCTCTAATTGGTAAGGTTAGGGTTAACTCTGCCTCTGATTTGTTAGGGTAGGGTTAGGGCATAATTGCTTTGGGAAAAGGAAAGGTTTACCCAGCTTTATTATACGAGGAAAATGAAGAAAGAGTTTATTATTTTTGGTTCATCCAGTGTTCCTGCAGTTCTGCTGTGCTGAGGTCATCAGTGAATAATCTGCTGACTTGCAAAATACAATCTACTTCTCATGTACGTTCAAGACTCAAACCCCCATACATAATGTTTTGACACTGTCAATGTCCGGCCAACCATGCACATGCGCGACTCACATCTACGATTGACTCAGATCAGGCAGCGACAGAGTGAGCTGGAGAGTGAATGAAGAGGGGGAGCGGCGATAGCGAAAACAAACATTTTTTGAAGGTTTTGAATCACAGCAATCACATTAGGTTCTTCGTCATACAGTCATGACTGTGCAAAAACATATTAGGCTGATAGGTCTGGTAGTATGAGAGATCAGCTGCAGACACACACAGACACATGCGGCGAAATTCAATATCCCTGCCAGGTTACTGCCTGGCGGAGATGATTATTGTGCTGTGATTGAGCTGCAGTACTTCATAATGCCCATTAGGAGAAAGTGATGACCTGTCTATAGACTCAAAACAGTGGATTATACTGGTCATCACCGTTTATGATACTTGAATTACGCTAACTGTTGTCCTTATATGGGTGTTTGTCAGGTTCATGTTTAAGGTTATTGACAGCCAAGTGAGTTTGCACATTATGGGAATTTGTCTTGGAGAAACGAACAAGGGCAAAAAGTCGTTATCACAAGATTTTATAGTGGGAAAATACTAAAAAGAACATCGTAAACAAAAAAAGTAACTACGTATCAAAGATTATTAAAATGTAAGTTTAGGGGCGTCCGGGTGGCGTGGCGGTCTGTTCCGTTGCCTACCAACACGGGCATCGCTGGTTCAAATCCCCGTGTTGCCTCCGGCTTGGTCGGGCGTCCCTACAGACACAATTGGCCGTGTCTGCGAGTGGGAAGCCGGATGTGGGTATGTGTCCTGGTCGCTGCACTAGCGCCTCCTCTGGTGGGTCTGGGGGAATAGCGTGATCCTCCCACGTGCTGCATCCCTCTGGTGAAACTCCTCACTGTCAGGTGAAAAGGGGTGGGTGGCGACTCCTCCTGTATCAGAGGAGGCATGTGGTAGTCTGCAGCAGAGGGGGTGGAGCAGCGACCGGGATGGCTCGGAAGAGTGGGGCAATTGGACGTGTACAATTGGGGAGAAAAGGGGGGGCGGGATCCCAAAAAAAAAAATGTAAGCATATAATTTTGAAGATGAGAAATATATGGTGATTAAATGTAAGCCATCTTTCTGGTCACAACACAAGTTTCAACAGGCAGGTGAATTCGGCCTTAGGTGAGAATCGACCCTTCGTAGATCATATACGTAGATGGCGTAGTAGCCTCCGCAGCTGGGTGCTGATTGTGCTCCACAACAAAGACCCAGTCAGAGCGATTACGGGGATGTTTAATTACCAAAGGTAGCCTAATGAGACTGAATATGGCAGTCCAGCGATCCGTAGCAGGGCTGCCCCTTTTCATACCGGGCTGTTTTATGGCTGACCGAACAGCTGGGCTGCGGTGAGAAACGTCTGGCCCTAACAACCGCAAGGTAATCAGCCATAGGCGCTGGAGGCATATTCATTTCCACTTATCGCCGCTGTCACATCCCTCGGTGCACGGCTCAGTCATAGTCAGTCATAGCTTACATACCCCCACCCCCACCACCGCCGCCACCACCACGCACACCCCACCCAGCCTGCCGCACGTTCGCCCGCCCGTCTCTTTGCCCGCCCGAAGTCTGCCACCAAATATAACATTTGCTTGCATATCATTCAAAGTCTGTTTGCCGTTCAGGCTCGGTTAACTCCGAAAACACAAAGGAAGTGATAGAAAAAGACTGAAAATAATCTCGGGGCGCCAGAGGATGATGAATTCCCGAGGGCCTCGTCCCCTGCACCGTCTGGTGGACATGTGTTTTGTAAAATTGCGGTCCTAAATCAAATTTGCCGGGCGAGGGTGTTGACTGCGTGTTTGACTGCGTGTTGTCAGGCTGGGAAGTGGAGGGGGGGGGGCAGAAACGGGGGGGGGGGGGAAGAGTCTCCGTGCAGAATGCCAGCCATGTTCCCTGACTCCGGACGATAAAGACTGCGGAGTCTGGATTAATGTAGTGTGTAGGCAGTAGGAGACATCTCAGCCTGAGCGTAACAAGGGGGGGAGGGGGGGGGAGAAGAAGAAGGATGTGGTGGGAGTCCAACTGGCTGATATTGCTCATGGCTCGCTTGTACAATTTATATTCAAAATAAAGCTGCGTCAGCCCACTGACTAACTGTGTGCCATGGTGCGGATTCTGTGCCTGGTAATTTAAAGTCCAAATCAGAGTAATTTACCCAGCAAGTTCTCACCGTACTGGAACTCGGAGTTGGTCAGAGCAGTAGTGCCAGTTTAACATATAGATAGATAGTTGAAGATGATAAGATTTGCATTGGGAGTGACGAAGAAGGATAGGATTAGGAACGAGTATATTAGAGGGGCCGCTCAAGTGTGATGGTGTGGACGTGTGCGGAGGAGAGATGCTGGGTATATTGGGAGAAGGATGCTGAATATGGAGCTGCCAGGGAAGAGGAGAAGAGGAAGGCCAAAGAGGAGGTTTATGGAGGTGGTGAGGGAGGACGTGCAGGTGGCTGGTGTGACAGAGGAAGATGCAGAGGAAGAGATGGCAACGGATGATTGACCCCTAACGGGATCAGCCGAAAGTAGTAGTAGTAGGTAGGTGGGTAGATAGATGGTTAGATGGCTAGATGTGAGAAAAGGTCAGTAAAACTTGAATATAAATGAAATACTATGGCAATATGACTGTTTGTATGTGAGAGGTAACACTAACAGGTTAACAAGATTCCTTCTTCAGTTTTTTAAGATATATGGGGTGAACCGGTGGTTGGCGCCGTCGCCTCACAGCAAGAAGGTCCTGGGTTCGAGCCACAGGGTGGTCCAACCTTGGGGGTCGTCCTCTGTGTGGGGTTTGCGTGTTCTCCCCGTGTCTGTGTGGGTTTCCTCCGGGGGCTCCGGTTTCCTCCCGCAGTCCAAAGACATGTAGGTCAGGTGGATCGGCTGTACTGAATTGTGCCTAGGTGGGTTTGTGTGTGTGTGTCGGCCCTCTGAAGGACTGGCCGCCTTTTATGGGTGTCTCCCCACCTTCCGCCCAATGAATGCTGGGATAGGCTCCCGCGACCCTAATTAGGATAAGCGGCTGGGACCATGGGTGGATGGATGTTAGGGTTAATACTCCTGTCCGTGCCCTTGACCAAGGCAGTGGGAAAAGAACTGGAGTCGGCTCCCGGGTGCAGCATGAAGGCCGCAGCCCACTGCTCCTAGCTACACAGCTAGGATGGGTTAAATGCAGAGAAGACTTTCCCCACGGGCATTAACAAAGTATATGAGAATCAAAATTAAAAAAATATATAAACACACAAACAGCTTTTAACTTATTTTATTTTAGCTTATTTATCTAACTTTCATTTTCTCTACATCCCGTGACACCTTTTAGTATCATGCATTATATATTAATGTGCTGAATGTGCTGTAAATGTTTTGATTGATTGATTGATTATTTAAGATGCACAGAATGGCCTTTAAAGGAATTTACAAGATGTTGAGCTTGCAGGGTGACCCAAAATGATGCACCCTGGGGTCCATTGCCTCACTCGAGGGCATTTCATCAGTGACGGTAAAAAGCGCAGTTGTCAGTTGCCAGACAAATGTGACGTCAGCACTGACACGGTGCTGAGTTGCTGTCAGATTCCGACCAGAGATAAGCTATTATTACAGATGCAGTTGTCTTTTGACTTGCCCTTGAGCAAAGCTTTTGACCCCCGACCTGTCTCAGAGGCATTGCACTCGAAGGCAAGTAACCATGCACCCTGGTCTCTGTGTAACCTGCTGGGGAACATGTAGTATGTTTATATCTGTGGTAGATATCTGCAGTAAGATTTCACACAGAAAAGTAATCCCCTCTGTAATGTCCGAGGGGATAATTCAGCACACTTTGAGTCGGCACATTTTTCAACCAGTAGAAAAGTGTCTTTCGGGGCGTCCGGGTGGTGTAGCGGTCTATTCTGTTGTCTACCAATAGTGATGGACAGGTTGACGGGATGAGATCAGGCAGGAGGCTCCGTGGACTATGATGTTCGCAGATGACACTGTGGTGTGTAGTGAAAGTAGAGTGCAGGTGGAGGAGAGCCTGGAGAGGTGGAGGTATGCACTGTAGAGAAGAGGGATGAAAGACAGTAGGCGCAAGACAGAATACCTATGCATGAAGGAGGGAGGACAGTGGAATGGTGAGGATGCAAGAAGTAGAAGTGGTGAAGGTGGATGAGTTTTAAATACTTGGGGTCAACTGTGCAAAGTAACGGGGAGTGCAGAAGAGAGGTGAAGAAGAGAGTGCAGGCAGGGTGGAGTGGGTGGAGAAGAGTGTCAGGAGTGATTTGTGACAGAAGGGTACCAGCAAGAGTTAAAGGGAAGGTTTACAAGATGGCAGTGAGACCAGCTATGTTGTATGGTTTGGAGACAGCGGCACTGATGAAAAGACAGGAGGAGGAGCTGGAGGTGGCAGAGATGAAGATGATAAGATTTTCATTGGGGGAGGGCATCTGGGTAGCGTAGTGATCTATTCCGTTCCCTACCAACACAGGGATCGACGGTTCGAATCTGGTCGGTCGGGGCGCCTGTTCAGGGGGGAGGGGGAACTGGGGGGGAATAGCGGGATCCTCCCATGCACTACATCCTCCCTGGTGAAACTCCTCACTGTCAGGTGAAAAGAAGCAGCCGGTGACTCCACCTGTATCGGGGGGAGGCATGTGGTAGTCGGCAGAGGGGGTGAAGCTCAGAAGAGTGGGGTAATTGTGCCGGATACAACTGGGGAGAAAAAGGGGCGGTGGGGGGTGTCTTTGTATCTCTGTCTCAGTGAGTAGACATCTGTCTATTTTGCATTCGGTGCTTTTATTGACATTGTTAACAGAAACCCCTCATCATTAGCTGCTTGCTCATGCCGGGGGTGTAGCTGACTCCCACTTGTCTGAGAGGTTTTATGTGTTTCTGGGAGGTGCCTGTTAAAAAGCGTGACTTGGTCATCCGCCACCCTGTAGGAAGACAAGCTAGCTAGAACTCTGAGTGATGGCTAATTGGAGACGGGGATGCATTATGCTCCATAATGAAGCACGGCGCATTACAGCCCTATTCAAGTTACGGTTCCTCGTTTAATATCCAAAAGGTCATCGTCTTCCTCTTTATCGTTCATTCTCCCCTTTTACTTTCCAAATAAAACCGTCCCTTCACTCATGTTAAACACACCGCCTTGTCGGGAGCTCACGTTGCCTCTCGTCCGTCCGCAGGGTCATGTAAAGAGGCACGGGTCCCCCGCTTCGGAAATACGTCATAGTCGATTTTGGCTGAAACCTGTGGCCTCCTGAAAGCCCACATCACATCTGCTCTTTTAGAAAAGTAGGTAATGCATCCGACATGCTAGCCAGGTGAAAGGCCGGGCGAGGGGCTCGGTAAGTGCTCACAGTGATTTGTCTTTGAAAATGGGGCACTCAGAATGGAAAAACCGTCCATCCATCCATCCATCCATCCATTATCCGAACCACTTACCTTGCTCGCGGGGTCGCGGGGATGCTGGAGCCTATCCCAGCAGTCATTGGGCGGCAGGCGGGGAGACACCCTGGACAGGTCGCCAGGCCATCACACAAGGCCCACACACACACACACACTCACATCTAGGGACAATTTAGTACGGCTGATCCACCTGACCTACATGTCTTTGGACTGTGGGAGGAAACCGGAGCCCCCGGAGGAAACCCAACCAGACACGGGGAGGACATGCAAACTCCACACAGAGGACGACCCGGCTCGAACCCAGGACCTTCTTGCTGTGAGGCGACCGCACCTACCTCTGTGCCACCATGCCACCCTGAAAAAGTCTAAAGTACATGTATTATACATCGTCAGTGTACTGTTATTAGATATGCTGTTTGGCTCAGTGTAGGTTTTTTTCATAGTAACACAACAGGCAGTTCTATCAAAGGCAGACTGCAAGGCATTTCTACAGCACAAATATAGCATTTAATCTAGAGACATATATATATATATATATATATATATATATATATATATATATATATATCCCTTCCTTTATACTGCCTGAGGCAATGTCTCTCTCTCTCTCTCTCTCTCTCTCTCTCTTTAAGAAGCCATACCTCTTATTGTAAGAGTTAAGGCCCCCGAACTTCGTTTTTTTAACAAAAGTGTCTCTGTGGTGCCAGTTTGTGAATAACAGTTTGAGAGCCGGCTTAAACGGGATCACAGTTGGGCTTTTGTTCCTTTGTTTATGTTTTGGAAATCCTCATCATGAATATTTGAATAGGATTCCTCTCTATCCCCGTTTTTGTTTGTTTTTGCTTTCTTTTTTCTTTTTCTTTTTTTTTTGCCCACCCAAAGTACGAGTATACATATTTTGTTCTGAATCTGCACTAGGAAGCTTCACCACAGGAAAAAGGGGCGTTGAATGCCACTCTGCTATCTTTTACATTACTCCATATAGTTATATGGTGCAAGTCCCCTGCTTTAATGCATACTTTTTTATTTTGGATGCACTGAATAAAGCTCGGAGACATAATGAAAAGGTTTGGCCAGCTCATCCCGGGCGGATAATGCCTTTGCTGCCCTCCCCCAACTCAGACCAAAGATTATTGCCATTTGATAAACCAAAACACCTTCCAGTATGAAAACATCGATGCACTTGAGTATCACCGTACTATCTTTCACAACACTGAATCGATTTTCAAAAACGCTGCAGCGATTCTTAAGACTACGCACAAATAGACGTGGAATTGCACTACTTAATAATTTAGTTTCAATCTTTGACCACTAGGTGGCACGTGCAGTATTGTAACCGTAGAGTGTAACAGGAGATGGGATTACATCAAGGATCGGCTCTGAGCCCTTTCTTGTTTGCAGTGGTGATGGACAGGTTGACGGGATGAGATCAGGCAGGAGTCTCTGTGGACTATGGCGTTCGCAGATGACATTGTGATCTGTAGCGGGAGTAGGGTGCAGGTGGAGGAGAGCCTGGAGAGGTGGAGGTATGCACTGGAGAGAAGAGGAATGAAAGTCAGTAGGAGCAAGACGGAATACCTATGCGTCAACGAGAGGGAGGACAGTGGAATGGTGACGATGCAAGGAGTAGAGGTGAAGAAGGTGTATGAGTTTAAATACTTGGGGTCAACTGTCCAAAGTAACGGGGAGTGCAGAAGAGAGGTGAAGAAGAGAGTGCAGGCAGGGTGGAGTGGGTGGAGAAGGGTGTCAGGAGTGATTTGTGACAGAAGGTTACCAGCAAGAGTTAAAGGGAAGGTTTACAAGATGGTTGTGAGACCAGCTATGTTGTATGGTTTGGAGACAGCGGCACTGACGAAAAGACAGGAGGTGGAGCTGGAGGTGGCAGAGATGAAGATGAGAAGATTTTCATTGGGAGTGATGAAGAAGGACAGGATTAGGAATAAGTATATTAGAGGGACAACTCAGGTTGGACGGTTTGGAGACAAAGCAAGAGAGGCAAGATTGAGATGATTTGGACATGTGTGGAGGAGAGATGCTGGGTATACTGGGAGAAGGATGCTGAATATGGAGCTGCCAGGGAAGAGGAGAAGAGGAAGGCCAAAGAGGAGGTTTATGAATGTGGTGAGGGAGGACATGCAGGTGGCTGGTGTGACAGAGGAAGATGCAGAGGACAGGAACAGATGGAAACAGATGATCCGCTGTGGCGACCCCTAACGGGAGCAGCCCGAAATAGTAGATTGTAACAGGGCTGCACAGAATCACAAAAGCTGCAGGTGTTACCGGTAGCCCACTAGGCTAGCTATGACTCTACCCTATTTTCAGAGCCATCCCAGTCGCTGCTCCACCCCCTCTGCCGAGCTTGGGAGGGCTGCAGACGACCATATGCCTCTTCTGGGGAGCTCCTCAACGAGGCATCTGGTTAGCATAGCGGTCTATTCCGTTGCCCGCCAACATGGGGATCGCCGGCTTGGTCAGGCGTCCCTACAGACACAATTGGCCGTGTCTACGGGTGGGAAGCTGGATGTGGGTATGTATCCCGGTCGCTGCACTAGCGCCTCCTCTGGTTGGTCGGGGCACCTGTTCAGGGGGGAGGGGGAATAACGTGATCTCTATATACAGTGCTGCTGGAAAGTTTGTGAACCCTCCAGACATGGTCACTGTTTTTGTAAAAAACATTAAAATAAGCTTATTACACATACATCCAAATCCCAATTTGTAAAGCACTCCTTCCAAATTATGGACACACACACAAAAAGAGATATATTTTCATTATTTAATTCAACAAAGGTGGTTTATTTCACAAAAACTGAAAATTTAACATGTGCAAAAGTATGTGAACCCTTGTATTAGTAGCTTGTGGCTCCTCCTTTTGCAGCCATTACTTCAACCAAACGTCTTCTGTAACCACTAACCAGTCTCTCGCATCTGCTTATGGAGATTTTTGCCCACTCCTCCTTGCAGAACTCAGCCAGTTGAGAGAGGTTGGAGGGACATCTGGTATGTGCCAACTTCTTCAGGTCTCGCCACAACATTTCAATTGGATTAAGGTCCGGACTTTGACTGGGCCAATCCAGAGTACGAATCCTTTTTCTCTGAAGCCATTCCTTTGTATTTTTGCTGGAATGCTGTGGGTCATTGTCTTGTTGCATAATCCCTTTTCGTCCCAGCTTCAACTCCCTGACTGATGGCAGGAGATTCTGGTCAAGAATTTGTTGATATGCCGGAGAATTCGTGGTTCCTTGGATAATATGGAGTGGTCCAGGTCCAGAAGCAGAAAAGCAGCCCCAGACCTTCACATTTCCACCACCATGCTTCGCTGTTGGGAGGAGGTTCTTTTCTTCATATGCAGTGTTGGCTTTTCTCCAAACATGTTGGTTTTGTGTGACCAAATAATTCTATTTTGGACTCGTCTGTCCAGAGAATGGACTTCCAGAAGGTCTCTGGTTTGTCCAAGTGCTCTCTGGCAAAGTTGAAACGGGCAGCTTTGTACTTTTTTGTGAGCAGAGGCTTCCTTCTAGCAACCCTCCCATGAATGTCATGGCTATTCAATTTCCGTCCGATTGTAGACGCATGCACATTTGTCCCAGATGCTACCAGAGAGGTCTGCAACTCTCTAGAGGTGATGTGTTGGTTGGCCTTTACCTGATTTATTATTTTTCTGGTGCTTCTGGGTGATATTTTTGATGAGTGTCCACTTCTAGGCAGAGTTGCTGTCATGTTGAAGGCCCTCCATTTGTAAATTATTTGTCTTACAGTGGATGGATGGAGCTGGAATCTTTTGGAGATGGTCTTATATCCCTCCCCAGACTGATGGGCTGTCACTACCCTCTTCTTCATGTCCTCGGATATCTCCTTTGCTCTCGGCATTGTTGATTTGTATGGGACCACAGTGGTTTGGTTGGTTTCCTCTCTCTTTTAATTAGTGCAGGCCAAACCCTTTCCCAAGGATGTCTCATTTCATTGGTCTGCTTAAATGATTAATTAAGCACCCAAATGTGTTTCACCCGAGTCTGTTACCTCCTTGACTTAACCAATGCAGCTGGGGGTTCACTTATTTTTGCACATACCCTAATTCCATGTTTCGTGTAGTTTTTGGGCTACTTAAACAAGTCCCACTAAACAAGTACATGAAATTGATAAACATATATCTGACATTTCATACATAAAAACTGGTGATGATAAAATAAGAAAATCATGGTAAAACAACAGAAACATCTAAACTGCCCAAGGGGTTCACATACTTTCAAGCAGCACTGTATATATATAAATCTCCCTCTCACCCTTTTTCGGGTAGTGTGTGTCTCCCAGGCCTGTGGTAGAGGACCCGAGGTTGAGGGTTCTATGCAGTATCTTAGCTGTTCCTAGGACCGCACTCTTCTGGATAGAGACCTTGGATGTTTTTGCTGGAATCTACTGGAGCCACTCTCCCAGTTTGTCCAGGGTGTCTCCCTGCCTGCTGCCCAGTGGCTGGGATAGGCTCCAGCATCCCCGCGACCCTGAGAGCAGGATAAGCGGTTCGGGTAATGGATGGATGGATGGATGGATGGATGGATGGATGGATGGATGTACGGGTGGTGTTTGTAGCATCATGTCACCATGTTGTTGTGACTACACAGTCCTCATAAGCTGATGGGAAACGGCAGCCAGCTTGACTGGTGTGAACCTGGAAAGTCACTGAAGCAGACTTCCCTCCCTCAGTTTTACAGGTTAAGGATCAGGGAGCGAGGAGGGGTTGGTGGTGGTGGAGGGGGTTGGGGGGGTGGGGGGTTGTGTGTCAAAGGGATTGGACGGGGCGAGGGGTTCTTATTTATCACCTTGGGGTAAAATGTTTCCGCCGAGTTAATCCTGTGATTGATGCGGATCCATTACAAAGGACATCAGGACCCCCGAGTGACGTGCCACAGCGTCTTGCTCCGTCGACCCCTTAACCTCTCCCCGATGCGGCTTATGCCGGTGGACTAAACGGCGAGGCTGTGAAACAACAAGCCGGATGAGAAGTTAAAAACCGATAACATGCTATAAAACCAGCCGCGACCCTGCAGCGTTGTCAAATGACTGCACCCACTAAGCCGGCGGCGGCTGAGAAGACACCGAAAATAACGAAAATAAAAATGGACGGAAGGGGTGAGTGGAGACGTCATGGTCTTAAGGTGAGCACTATCCCGTTGTCAATCGGAGACGGACGAAATGTTGGAGTCACAGAGGGCCGCAGGACAACGGAGAGATAAGCGAGAAGCAGATATAAACTGACCAACGTCCTGAACTCTTATCTACAAGATAAATAAATAAATAAATAAATGATGTGGGCCTCCAAGCTGTCATGAATTTTGACTACCTCCACTTTTTCTGTCAAGGCACTTTTCTTGGTTGTTCCTGTTTTAACGTGCTAATACTCCTGCTGTTCCTCCTCCTCCTCCTCCCCCTGCCGCTGCTGCTGCCGCCACTGTGATTGTTCTGTTGTGTGGTGCTGTGATCATTTTGGTGATGATGGTTAACTATTGCTTCCATAATTATTATTATAGGATTACCCTCGAATTATATAATATTATATAGTACGTCATGATATAAATCGGCGTGGCACGGTGGCGCAGTGGTTAGCACGGTCGCCTCACAGCAAGAAGGTCCTGGGTTCGAGCCCCAGGGTAATCCAACCTTGGGGGGGGGGGGTCGTCCCAGGTCGTCCTCTGTGTAGTTTGCAAGGTCTCCCCGTGTCTGTGTGGGTTTCCTCCGGGTGCTGTGGTGTCCTCCCACAGTCCAAAGACTATGCCGCCCAATGACTACTGGGATAGGCCCCAGCATCCCCGCGACCCTGACAGCAGGGTAAGCGGTTCAGATAATGGATGGATGGATAAAGCGTAGGCTACCTGGCTCTCTCCATCTGGCCACCTCATCATCCCCCCATGTAATTGGCTCAATGATCCCTCCCTCTCCACCTCAAGCTGATGTGTGGTGAGCATTGTGGTGCAAAATGGCCGCCGTGCATCACCCAGGTGGTGCTGCACATTGGTGGTGGTTGAAGTGAGGTACCCCCTTCAACGTGAAGCGCTTTGGGTGTCTAGAAAAGTGCTGTATAAATGTAATGATTATTATTATTATCATTTCTTTTGTGTTTCCTGTTTTACATCCAGTTGAGCCGGGTCCAAACTATGGACCTGAGGCACGATAGGGCAGATGTCGCTTGATTTGACAGTACTCGTCGTAATATGTGGGCTGTTCCGAGTAGGGCGATCTTCTGGGCTGTATGGATGCTGATGTTGCCTGGGATACGGTTGGTGAACTTTTCCGTTCCCTTCTTCATGAGCCCTAGAGCTCCGATGACCACTGGTGTTGTCCCGGTCTTCATTCCCCACATCCTGTTGGTTTCAGTCTCCAGGTCTTTGTCCTTGGTCACATTATTATTATTAATAATATTACATAAATCAAGTCGAGCCAATTTTATTTGTGTAGCCCAGTATCATAAATTACAAATTTGCCTCAAGGGGCTTTACAGCAACACAACATCCCGTCCTTAGTTCCTCACATCGGCTAAGGAACATCCATCCGTCCACTATCCGAACCGCCTTATCCTGCTCTCAGGGTCGCGGGGATGCTGGAGCCTATCCCAGTAGTCACTGGGCGGCAGGTGGGGAGACACCCTGGACAGGCCGCCAGGCCACCACACAGGGCCCACGCACACATTCACACCTAGGGACAATGTAGTACGGCCGAGTCACCTGACCTACATGTCTTTGGACTGTGGGAGGAAACCCACGCAGACACGGGAAGGACATGCAAACTCCACACAGAGGACGACCCCCGAGGTTGGACTACCCCGGGGCTCGAACCCGGAACTGTCTTGCTGTGAGGCGACCGCGCTAACCACTGCGCCACCGTGCCGCCAGCTAAGGAACAACCCCCTAAAATAAACCCTTTTAACCGGGGGGAAAACAGCCTGATTCAGAAGCTGATAATTGCCTATTTTGAAATGTGCCCTGATGGCACAGTCGTATTGAATTCAGCCATCAGACCTGCTGAATTCAGCGATATCCTGTCTGCTGTCACCTTAGTAATCCTGTCAAACACGTCGGGTGAAAGACAGCCGGAGTTTATGGGGGGGGATTTGAAGTCGGGCAGAGATATTTACCGGATAACAGAGCGCGGGATCAAACCCCCTGTGCAGACGCAGAACACGGGAGAGAAACGGCGCAGAAGTGGCCTGTTAAAGACTCGGCTTTAGCAAGCGATCCACCGTGGTTTTCTCTGAGACTTCAATTGATTTTGCAGGCTATTGTGACCGGCCGGGGGGGGGGGGGGTCCTGCTCACAGCGGGAATGAGACCCGGGCTTTGTGGAAGCAAGGCCTGGAGGACGCCACTCGAAGGCCCATGAATGAAATAATGACCTAATGGAGTTAAAGAGGTGGTTGTAGCCGAGGTGTGAGGACCCCGGCTAAGCTTTAGGTTCAGTCCCCCCCTCTTTTCTTCTCTCTCTCTCTCTCTCTCTCTCTCTCTCTCTCTCTCTCTCTCTCTCTCTCTCTCTCTCTCTCTCTCTCTCTCTCTCAATCAGCATTATAGCTTTAAACTTTCTGAGGGAGAGGTTTTTTTTTTTTTTATTCTCACCTCATTTAATGTGTGAAGTCCAACATCCTGCGCCAAGTTTGAAATTAAAGTAATGACCCGTTTCCCACCGGGGCTTTATGGAGGTTTTGCCCGGTAGGCAGCAAAGCGCTGATGTCACCGTTTGGACGGCGGCGGCGGGCCTGTCACGCTAGCTGCAGGTGAGACATCCGGAGCCGTCGCATCACAGGGCGGCCCGGCGTTCGGCAAGACAGGTACATGTGAGGATCAATACACCCTGTCGACCGGCGACTGGCAGCACCCATTATCAGTGACGGTGTCCCACATTGTCGAGTCCATGTGTGTGTGAGGCTAAATAGGCTGTAAGAGTTCACACGTGGTGGCACACACAGGCGTCTTGGAGGGTAAAGATGGGCTACGGTGAAGTTGATGCTTTTCATGTTGGTTGGACTGGAGTGTCGGGGTGCGAGAAAATATCGATACGCTCAAGTATTGCGATATGATCTTTTGTGATACCATGTCGATATATCGAGTCATAACCCCTGTACCGTGATACGTGTCGTATCCCCAGGTTCTCGCCAGTACGCAGCCCTGCTGGAATGACGGGACCCTAAAACCTAATTTGGGTTTGTCGTATGTACTGTACCATACGGTTCAACGTGATGAACCTCAGCTGGGTTTTGAAACATGGTATTTATCATATGTAAGCTGTTATGGTGATGTAAGTATCAGCAGGAACAAAAGCCCGGTGATTACTGTCATAATTATTCATTTATTTACAGTCTTTGATTTCATTTTGCCCGGCCCTCTGTTGAGAGATTTGGAAACATCGTATAGTGACGTCATCTCATGGAGAAGATCCATTAGCAGGGCCGTATTAACACTTCACTGTGCCCCTGGGCACCGAAGTGTGCCCCCCCCCCGACAATAATCACATTGTAGACGTCATCATCAAGTGCATTTTAATGATAAATTATGATCAAATGTTCAACAAAATATTTCGTATATTCTGTAAATATTTATTTATAAATATATTTATATATTTATAAATATATTTATTTCTAAATATTTAGCTATTCATTTATGAATAAATATATAAAATGTTTCCTTTATTCTATACAGTAGCATACTGTATATAATTAGCTAACAGTCATCAAGTGCATTGTAATAAAAAGAAATTATGATGTACAGATACACAAATGTTCAGCCTGGCTTTGTTGAATTTAAAGAACTAGAAATACTGATAAATTACACCGCTGTTTCATGCCAAAGCTACTCAATCCTAGTAAATGTTCAACAAAATATTTCGTATATTCTATAAATATTTATTTATAAATATATTTATAAATATATTTATTTCTAAATATTTAATTATTCATTTATGAATAAATATATAAAATGTTTCCTTGATTCTATACACTAGCATACTGTATATACATGCAGTGCTTCATTAGCTAAAAGTCATCAAGTGCATTGTAATAAAGAGAAATTATGATGTACAGATGCACAAATGTTCAGCCTGGCTTTGTTGAATTTAAAGAACTAGAAATACTGATAAATTACACCGCTGTTTCATGCCAAAGCTACTCAATCCTAGTAAATGTTCAACAAAATATTTCGTATATTCTATAAATATTTATTTATAAATATATTTATATATTTATAAATATATTCATTTCTAAATATTTAATTATTCATTTATGAATAAATATATAAAATGTTTCCTTGATTCTATACACTAGCATACTGTATATACATTCAGTGCTTCATTAGCTAACAGTCATCAAGTGCATTGTAATAAAGAGAAATTATGATGTACAGATGCACAAATGTTCAGCCTGGCTTTGTTGAATTTAAAGAACTAGAAATACTGATAAATTACACCGCTGTTTCATGCCAAAGCTACTCAATCCTAGTAAATGTTCAACAAAATATTTCGTATATTCTATAAATATTTGTTTATAAATATATTTATATATTTATAAATATATTCATTTCTAAATATTTAATTATTCATTTATGAATAAATATATAAAATGTTTCCTTGATTCTATACACTAGCATACTGTATATACATGCAGTGCTTCATTAGCTAAAAGTCATCAAGTGCATTGTAATAAAGAGAAATTATGATGTACAGATGCACAAATGTTCAGCCTGGCTTTGTTGAATTTAAAGAACTAGAAATACTGATAAATTACACCGCTGTTTCATGCCAAAGCTACTCAATCCTAGTAAATGTTCAACAAAATATTTCGTATATTCTATAGATATTTATTTATAAATATATTTATATATTTATAAATATATTCATTTCTAAATATTTAATTATTCATTTATGAATAAATATATAAAATGTTTCCTTGATTCTATACACTAGCATACTGTATATACATTCAGTGCTTCATTAGCTAACAGTCATCAAGTGCATTGTAATAAAGAGAAATTATGATGTACAGATGTACAAATGTTCAGCCTGGCTTTGTTGAATTTAAAGAACTAGAAATACTGATAAATTACACCGCTGTTTCATGCCAAAGCTACTCAATCCTAGTAAATGTTCAACAAAATATTTCGTATATTCTATAAATATTTATTTATAAATATATTTAATTATTCATTTATGAATAAATATATAAAATGTTTCCTTGATTCTATACACTAGCATACTGTATATACATTCAGTGCTTCATTAGCTAACAGTCATCAAGTGCATTGTAATAAAGAGAAATTATGATGTACAGATGTACAAATGTTCAGCCTGGCTTTGTTGAATTTAAAGAACTAGAAATACTGATAAATTACACCGCTGTTTCATGCCAAAGCTACTCAATCCTAGTAAATGTTCAACAAAATATTTCGTATATTCTATAAATATTTATTTATAAATATATTTATATATTTATAAATATATTCATTTCTAAATATTTAATTATTCATTTATGAATAAATATATAAAATGTTTCCTTGATTCTATACACTAGCATACTGTATATACATGCAGTGCTTCATTAGCTAAAAGTCATCAAGTGCATTGTAATAAAGAGAAATTATGATGTACAGATGCACAAATGTTCAGCCTGGCTTTGTTGAATTTAAAGAACTAGAAATACTGATAAATTACACCGCTGTTTCATGCCAAAGCTACTCAATCCTAGTAAATGTTCAACAAAATATTTCGTATATTCTATAAATATTTATTTATAAATATATTTATATATTTATAAATATATTCATTTCTAAATATTTAATTATTCATTTATGAATAAATATATAAAATGTTTCCTTGATTCTATACACTAGCATACTGTATATACATTCAGTGCTTCATTAGCTAACAGTCATCAAGTGCATTGTAATAAAGAGAAATTATGATGTACAGATGCACAAATGTTCAGCCTGGCTTTGTTGAATTTAAAGAACTAGAAATACTGATAAATTACACCGCTGTTTCATGCCAAGGCTACTCAATACTAGTAAATACGCAACTGTGTCTTACTTTATTCTTTATCCCCATGGGGAAATTTTGCTGTTGCAGCAGCAATTCACATAAATGACAATAACTTACAAAACAGGGGGGGTCCATCGCTAATTCCCCCAATGGTCGCCCTCGCAGCAGGGCCGCCCTTGCAAGCTGGGCGCTTCTCACTATCCAGGCTTGTAGAACCTGATAATGTAATAAACTATATATCATAGCTAACCCTAACCCTAAACCCTAACCCTAATAACGTCCCGTTAATGTAACACATTATTACATTATTGGTAAAAAGTTTATTACATTATTGGGACATGCACTTTATTGCATTATCAGGAAGTTATTACATTATCAGGTTTTATTGCATTTTCAATGGACTCAAGAGCAGATTTTTATTACATTATCGGGCTTATCACATTATTGGGAATTTATTACATTATCAGGTTCTACAAGGCTGCTTGTCATGATGGGCGATCCATCACTTGCTCGCGCTTGCCACCAATATACTGGTGCCCAGGCTGCTAACGCTCAACAAGTCTAATACGACCCACGGGAGCACTTCCTAAATTAGCGCCCCCTACCGGCTGCAGGAGATATGCCACAGATACTCTTCGCCTCTGTGCATTGTGGGTTTTTAAAACAACTTGAGAACAACAGAATAAGTAATCAGTGCGTTGTTGTGTTGTTTCTCCATCTAGTACTATTGGCAGCATGTTTACCTATGAATGACGTCATAAGAGCTAACATAACGTTATCCAAAAGTTAGCTAGCGTGGACGTTGTAACCGCTATGTGACATTAAGCTTATGTAATTATAATTACAGAGGACCGCGTGGAAGCAGCTTAAAACCTAACTATAGGTCGTAGTAAGCTGCTTGTACAAACGACCTGTGGGGTCGTTTTTTGGCGGACGACAGTCTCCTTACTCTAGCCATTCTGACGGGTGAAGAGATGTCACCACTAGTGGAGCTGTCCTCATTGCTAATAGCTGCCCCAGCAGAGCAGTTGGCAAACAGAAGTGAAGAAACTCCCTGTTTTCGGTCTATATTTTAAATTCTCCTCCTTGAATGATTGATTTTATTTCGAGCATGTAGAAATGACAAAATAAACTATATAGGCAGGAATACAAGAACAAGCGGAAACAACAGTGAACATATTTTGCAAACTCTCTGTAGCGACACAAGTGATAACTAGTCCATGTTGGGAAAGGGCGTAGGATGAAGTGAAGAACTGTTCTGGCCCGACCCCTTTCTTATACTTTATCAGTCAAGTCAAACCAAACCAAACTTCCAAAAACAAAACAAAAGTGGGAAAAAGAAAATAACAAAGTATGGTAACACTTTAGTATGGGGAACGTAGTCACCATTAATTAGGTGCTTATTAGCACGCAAATTAGCAACATATTGGCTCTTAATTGGTCATTATTACATACTCATTAATATCTTATTCTGCATGGCCTTATTATACAACCAGTAAGCCATTAACTATGAGTTTTCCCTCTATAACCTCAGAACTATTGCTTATTAGTAGTACCATCTCAATATGCTTTGCTTAGTATGGCCTTTATAAGGTGGTAGTACCACAAGAAGAGGTATTCTCCCTTACCAACACTTAATGAATATGCTCTGTTCTTACATAACAACACACAAAACTACAAGTGTTCATAGTGTTAAATTACTGTAAATTAAGTTTTTGTTACCTAGAATATGTTCCCCATACTAAAGTGACATCTTGGTCATTACTAATTCACTAGTAATTAAGTTTTCTTACTTAGAATATGTTCCCCATACTAAAGTGACATCCTGATCATTACTAATTCACTAGTAATTAAGTTTTTGTTACTTAGAATATGTTCCCCATACTAAAGTGACATCCTGATCATTACTAATTCACTAGTAATTAAGGTTTTGTTACTTAGAATATGTTCCCCATACTAAAGTGACATCTTGGTCATTACTAATTCACTAGTAATTAAGTTTTCTTACTTAGAATATGTTCCCCATACTAAAGTGACATCCTGATCATTACTAATTCACTAGTAATTAAGTTTTTGTTACTTAGAATATGTTCCCCATACTAAAGTGACATCTTGATCATTGCTAATTCACTAGTAATTAAGGTTTTGTTACTTAGAATATGTTCCCCATACTAAAGTGGCATCTTGATCATTACTAATTCACTAGTAATTAAGTTTTTGTTACTTATAATATGTTCCCCATACTAAAGTGACATCTTGATCATTACTAATTCACTAGTAATTAAGTTTTTTTACTTAGAATATGTTCCCTATCCTAAAGTGACATCTTGATCATTACTAATTCACTAGTAATTAAGGTTTTGTTACTTAGAATATGTTCCCCATACTAAAGTGACATCTTGATCATTACTAATTCACTAGTAATTAAGGTTTTGGTACTTAGAATATGTTCCCCATACTAATGTGACATCTTGATCATTACTAATTCACTAGTAATTAAGTTTTTGTTACTTAGAATATGTTCCCCATAATAAAGTGACATCTTGATCATTACTAATTCACTAGTAATTAAGTTTTTTTACTTAGAATATGTTCCCCATACTAAAGTGACATCTTGATCATTACTAATTCACTAGTAATTAAGTTTTTTTACTTAGAATATGTTCCCCATACTAAAGTGACATCTTGATCATTACTAATTCACTAGTAATTAAGTTTTTTTACTTAGAATATGTTCCCTATCCTAAAGTGACATCTTGATCATTACTAATTCACTAGTAATTAAGGTTTTGTTACTTAGAATATGTTCCCCATACTAAAGTGACATCTTGATCATTACTAATTCACTAGTAATTAAGGTTTTGGTACTTAGAATATGTTCCCCATACTAATGTGACATCTTGATCATTACTAATTCACTAGTAATTAAGTTTTTGTTACTTAGAATATGTTCCCCATAATAAAGTGACATCTTGATCATTACTAATTCACTAGTAATTAAGTTTTTTTACTTAGAATATGTTCCCCATACTAAAGTGACATCTTGATCATTACTAATTCACTAGTAATTAAGTTTTTTTACTTAGATTATGTTCCCCATACTAAAGTGACATCTTGATCATTACTAATTCACCAGTAATTAAGTTTTTTTACTTAGAATATGTTCCCCATACTAAAGTGGCATCTTGATCATTACTAATTCACTAGTAATTAAGTTTTTGTTACTTATAATATGTTCCCCATACTAAAGTGACATCTTGATCATTACTAATTCACTAGTAATTAAGTTTTATTACTTAGAATATGTTCCCCATCCTAAAGTGACATCTTGATCATTACTAATTCACTAGTAATTAAGGTTTTGTTACTTAGAATATGTTCCCCATACTAAAGTGACATCTTGATCATTACTAATTCACTAGTAATTAAGTTTTTTTACTTAGATTATGTTCCCCATACTAAAGTGACATCTTGATCATTACTAATTCACTAGTAATTAAGTTTTTTTACTTAGAATATGTTCCCCATACTAAAGTGACATCTTGATCATTACTAATTCACTAGTAATTAAGTTTTTGTTACTTAGAATATGTTCCCCATACTAAAGTGACATCTTGATCATTACTAATTCACTAGTAATTAAGTGTTTTTTATGTTCCCCATACTAAAGCGTTACCCAAAGTATAAAAATCAAAATAAACAAAACAGCACAAGTCAGACATGGCAACTTAACGCGTCCTGTATTGCGTCATGTTATTCCAGCCCACCCCTGTTCACCCATCCTACATCTGTTCACAATGTTATTGAAAGAGTTGTTCAGACCTACTCAGCGATGTACACATCTTCATTGCTTTTCTGCAGTTGTTCTGTAGTTTCACTCCTTTGACGGTTACACAATGAAGTTTTGCGTTTGCCCTCACTAATTGTTTTTTGAATGTACATGTTCCTCTGAGATCATGTTTACTTTCCCTCATCTGCAACAACTCTCTGACGCCTTTTTCCCGTTTTGTTTGCCCCCCCCTCCAGGCTTCTCCATTTTTGCAGTATTTGTTGGCGGGCTACGTCATCGCCGGCTTTGTCATCCATGTCTCTTTTTTTTAAAGAACTTTATTAACAAAAGTGAACAAAAATAGTATACAACAATGTCAATCAACAATACTCACATTATCAAATGTATACAACATTAACACATGTATTATCATAAACAATAACATAAATACGCCAGGGGGGTTGTATAAAGTAAAACAAATAAATTACATACTTAACTAAATATTTTGTCAATCATAAAGTGCTTATGTTTTTACAGCTTTTTTATTTTCACTCTCAGATATGGATGAAATATATTGTTTGATATACGCAGACGGCTCAGGAAAATTAGGTTTCTCGCTAGAGAATTTAGATCTGTGAATATAAAATGTTGTTAAGATAATTAGCAAATTGATTAAGTAATACTGAGAATCGAGGTTCCTATCAAATTCGGTATATCCAAACAATACATTTTTCCAACTCGGGGTGAAATGAGGGTAAATATGATCAATAATCAAACGAGACAACCTACTCCACAGTTGTTTAGCATGTGGGCAAGACCAAAATAAATGAACCAGTGTTTCATTAAACAAACCACAGAGAGAACAACTCACATCGATGTCCTCCTTAAGTCTCCGCAAATAATGATTAGCTGGACAGAATCTATGAATAATTTCTAAAGATATTTCTTTCACTTTATCAGTCAAGAGGACCTTATGAGGTAAAAGCCAAATTTTTCCCCCAAACAACTTTGTCATCCGTGTCGACGTTGATTTGGCGTCGCCTCTGACCTCATTAACGTCGCGTCGACATCACGTGACACGGGCTGACCAATGAGGCGAGGGTCCGTCAGCTCGCGGTCCCACGGTCACACCGTGTAGGCTGCAGCGCCACCAGCCGACAGGTTAATGTAAAAACGAGGTAACCCGGTTTGTTGCTTGTGCCCCGGGCCTTTTAGAGGCCTCGGTGCCCCGGGGCAGTTGTCCGGTTGCCCTTACATTTCATCCGGCCCTGTCCGTCAGCCCATTGGCTTTGAGGACACAGCAGAGGGTTTTTGTTCCCCTCCTCGCTTTTATATTTCATACTTCCTCTCTTGCTCTCTCCCCGCCTCCCTCTCGTTTGCCGTTTATGTGGACGAGCGAGAGAATGAATGGACGGGGAAGAAGCGGAGGAATAACTTTTCATGTGAAAACACCTCATCTTTTACGGCTTTACTAAATGATCCATAATGCAGGCGGGGAGCACTCAGTCGCCCAGGTTGTGTGTGTGTGTGTGGGGGGGGGGGCGGGGGTCTCAGCGGAGAGAGGGGAGCCGACTGCCGGAGTCAGCCCCATGCCGTGCCACGCCGTGCCTGCCTCCGCGGGTACAAATCTCCTTTACGAGGCTTCTTCTTAAATAGCTGTCAGTCGAGTGTCTCGCAGGCGGGCCTCTCCTCCGGCTCGCCTCTCCTCCGGCTCCCCTCCTGGTAATTGAACCGAATCCCCCCGAGCGCCGAAATGTTGTGGGAAGCTATTCAGACAGCCTGCACGGATACTGTTAAACCGAGCTCATGCATAAATCTCGCCGGGTTAAGCCCGGGGAGAATAGACGTAGGCTACACCCGTCCCGCCGCACTTCAAAAATCCTCCTCACGCCATTCCTCAAGCTTCTCCTTCTTCTTCTTCTTCACATAGGTTTTTTTTCTTTTCTTTAGATACGTTGCATCTGACAAACTCCGAATTAAGCCGTACCATCTGTGTAGAATGGGGGTGGGGGGGTTAGCAACCCCCCCCCTCCAAATATGACGCTAAACTTCTACTTTCGGCTGCTCCCGCTTCTGTTTCCACCTGCTTCCATATCCTCCCGCCCAGAGTACACTCTTTCTAGTTAGTTCAACCTCAGTCGCTCGTGTTTTTCTTTCCACTTGAGTTTTTATGGGTATTTTCATTATTTTACAACAAACCCTAAACTGAAACACAAAAAAAAGTAAAAAATGTAAAATAAAGTTTGTTTGGGAGGTACAATCTTAGTAGTCCATCCGGTCTTACAGTTTCCACATCTCGATCAGTTGCCCCGTCTGTAGTCTTTGTCGCTATTCTGTTTTCTGAACAATGTCCATTTCAGCCACTTGTCTTCCAGTTGTGCGTCTTGTAATCTCAGACCACGTGTCAGAATCTCCATTATGTAGAGTTCCTCTACTATCGCTAACCATGGATCCTGGGCAGGGGGGGTCCACTTTACCCCATTTCCTTGTAATAGCCTTTTTACTAGCTACTAACAGTAGTTTGACCAGATGTCTATCTGGTATGTGTACATTTCCATCAGTAAAGGTACACATGTAGGGCACCATGTAGCTCATAGGGATACTGTATCTTTTGTGAGCTTTTGTGTACCATTTTCCAAAACATTGATATTTTGTGGCATTTCCAAAATATACGTGAGTGGTCTGCATCTCATATTCCACGTTCTCTCAGCACAATAGGTTTGTGTTCAGATATTTACCCTTGAATTTGGGCGTGGTAAAAGTAAGTAAGGAAGTAAACAAATGGATAAATAAATAAAAACGAATCACATTTGTCCAAGAGAATTCCCTCCATATCCGTGAATTGGTGGATGTTCGATGTATTTTCCACATGTTTTGCCAATCGCCATCTGAAACTTTGTTATGCTGAACTCTGTTTCCCGTGTTTCTTTTATATATTTAGTTGAATACTCATTTGTCCTCAATTTTTGGTATAGTGCAGATATGATTCGAATTTTGGATCACAAATCAATTGCTCGACTTCTCCAAACCGTGGGATTCCCACCGACACAGGCATGTCCACAAGTGAAATCAGAGCTGTCTTGATGCATGCTCAGTAATCCAGGTAAGAAGATCAAAGAGGGTTGAATCGGTTCATCTGGATACAATGTCTATTGACAGATACGTTTATGAGTGATGAAACATATCTGTCAATAAACATTGTATCCGGATGAACTGATTCAACCTTCTTTGATAAAACAGAGATGTGGATTCTTAACAGATTAAGATACAATTTATTCGTGATCAGTAAAGTTAATATAAAACATCTTTACCGGATACAATGTTTTAAAACACTAATGCCAAGAATATGAAACAAGCCAAAACAACTAGAACGGAATGTAGGCAATATTTAAGATAGAGGAACTATTAATCGAGTTAAAGAGGAGCAACAACCAACTTGGACATTAGGAGGCACCTCAGGGACGTGGCATAGGATTCACACACATTGCAAAGTCAAACAACAATGAAATAAAACACAAAGGCCATGCAGATATAAAAAGAGAGCCACTTGCTGCGCTGCACACCCCTGCACTGAAACAGTTGTGGCGCCTCTGTGACGATTTTTTTTCCTCTTCTTCAATTTAAACTAATATTCTTAAATTAATAATCCTCCCCAAATTAAAATTCATCCATCCATCCATTATCCTAACTGCTTATCCTGCTCTCAGGGTCACGGGGATGCTGGAGCCTATCCCAGCAGTCATTGGACGGCGGGCGGGGAGACACCCGGGACAGCCCTTCCCCCCCCCACCCACCCACACACACCAATGTAGTACAGCCGATTCACCTGACCTACATGTCTTTGTGCTGTGGGAGGAAACCGGAGGCCCCGGAGGAAACCCACGCAGACACGGGGAGAGCATGCAAACTCCACACCCCCAAGGTTGGACTACCCCAGGGCTCAAACCCAGGACCGTCTTGCTGTGAGGCGACCGCGCTAACCACTGCGCCACCGTGCCGCTAACAATAGTAGTAGTAATGCATTTTATTTAAAGACACCTTTAATGACACTCAGGGTCACCTGACATCAATTACAATAAACTACAAAACAGTAAAAAACACGGGTGCCACCAACAATAAAACACAGACCATAGAGAGTACATCAGCAGGGCATTAAAACAAGGTGAAGATGATGCCGTTAATGCTGTTAAAGTGAGTAAGCTAAAAAGCGGATTTTTAGAGTGAACATGGGCTCATCACCAACCCAGCCAAGTGCCAATTCGACCGGTCAGCCATAGACTTCCTCGGACACCGAATCACCGAGGAAGGAGCGGTCCCACTCCCCCCCCCCCCCAAGGTGGACGCCGTGGTCAACTTTCCGCGCCCCGGGACCGCAAAGTCCCTGCAGGAATTCCTGGGGATGGTAGACTTTTTATTCTTCTGTGATGGCCAGGCGGCCTGTCCAGGGTGTCTCCCCGCCTGCCGCCCAATGACTGCTGGGATAGGCTCCAGCATCCCCAATTCGACCCGAATTCGGATAAGCGGCTTGGATAATGGAATGGGATGGAATTTCAAGAGCAAAATGTGTGCAAAATGCATGCTCAATAGTCCAGGTGAGAAAATCACAGGGGGTTGAATCAGTTCATCTGGACACAACGTTTACTGAGAGAAACGTTCCATCACTCAACTAACCCAGACAGCAAAATTGCTGTGGCCCAGACAATTCCCACACCCAACACTTTCATCCGGCCCACACACCGTGTGGAATGATGGCACTTGGGCGGTCCGCTCCTGTTTGCCAAATCTGGGCCAGAACCAAGCCATAGCAGCGCCGCATGTGCCACATATTTGCCAAAAATGGCCCATATTTGTGTTGTGATATTTGGGCCATATTCACCATTTACCACACGGGCCACTTCAGGGTCACATCCACATCACGTGTTGCCGAGAGCAACGCATCGTTGCCAAAAAAGGCCCACATGTGATTTGGCATATTTGGGCCATATTTGCTATTATACATGTGGGCCACTTCAGGCTCACATCCATTTTGTCAGGGCCAGAAGAAGACCACCAGTGCTGCATCCCTGCCTGAAGTGGCCCACATCCGGGCGCTGTCTGGGAAGTGACCTCTTCAGTCTCAACTGACTTGCAGGTATCGCAACTCTAGTTAATGGTCACAGCAGTTTGCACATGAAGCCGACCATTGTTTGTGGGTGTTATGCCACTGTATTGTTTAAAAGGCTGTCTCATTTGGCTCGTTGTCTTCAGTTACACGTTATTCATACTAGGTTTGCATCACGGGCTCTATCGCTACCACTGACATCCGGGAGAAACTGTCACCTCCCCGCCTTGAAGCCGTGAAATGGCTGCGTGTGAGCTGTAATGAGCAGTGGGTTTACCACAGAAGAAGAAGAAGAAGGGACACAACATATAACAATCCCCCCGCTGTGTTCAGTGTGTCCTGTTCATCAGGCTGCCCCCCCCCCAGCGTCCGTAAGAACCGTAAAAAAGAAGCTGAAACGTTATTAAGACTGCAAGCATGGGCGTAGCCAAAGATGTGGGTGGGGGGGGGGCTGGGGGGGGTCATGTCTCGTTCATAGCATTTCTATAGAGATCATTTGCCTGGATTGCTTCAAGTGGGATTGTGTGTGTGTGCGTGTGTGTGTTGCATCCCACTTTTTTTATCACATCGTGTAGGACAGCTGTTGAGCCTGTCTTTAGTTCTTATTGCTGAGCGGAGATATCAAGGTGATTTATTCAGGTTAGCTGAAGAAGAGTAACCTGGACACTGCGGTGCTGCAGTAAAATTAGATTTTTCACATTAACGCTCGTGCAAACTGGTAGTTTTAGAGTCTTTCGCTGGCAGTACTCATTTGCAAAGACGGCAAATAACTTCATTTGGGTCCGTCGGCTTGCTGGTTGCGTCCGCTTTAAAACCGAAATAATCCCAAATAGGGGATTTTGTATTCTTTTCCGCAACGAGTGCTTCCATAATTGCATTCGCTAGAAACAGCTGGCGCGCGGGGTGCATTTTAGCAATCGCTGATTGATGGGCTGACAGTGGCCGGTAGAACAAAATCCCCCCTCCCCCTTTTCTCCCCAGTTGTACTTGGCCAATTACCCCACTCGTCCGAGCCGTCCCGGTCTCTGCTCCACCCCCTCTGCTGATCAGGGGAGGGCTGCAGACTACCACATGCCTCCTCCCATACATGTGGTGCCAGCCGCTTCTTTTCACCTGACAGTGAGGAGTTTCACCAGGGGGACGTAGCGCGTGGGAGGATCACGCTACTCCCCTCAGATCCCCCTCCCTCCCCCCCAAACAGGCGCCCTGACCGACCAGAGGAGGCGCTAGTGCAACGACCAGGACACATTCCCACAGCCATTGTGTCTGTAGGGACGCCCGACGAAGCCGGAGGTTACACGGGGACTCGAACCGCCGATCCCCATGTTGGTAGGCAATGGAGTGGACCGCCACACCACCCGGATGCCCAGGAAAAGATTTACAAATCGCCCAGCCTTACACCATGATTGAAGTCCAACTAACCTTTAAGGTACACATGGCCTCGATTGCTCAGTCGAGCTTATTTGCCTTGTACAACATCAGGAAAATGAGACCCTTCCTGTCTGAGCCTGCAGCAGGGCTCCTGCTGCAGGCCCTTGTTATAGCACACGTTGACTACTGCGCCTCCTTACCGGCAGGTCTCCCTGCATGCACTTTCAAACCCCTGCAAATGACCCAGAACACGGCGGCGCCGTCTGGTCTTCAACCGACCCAAAACAGCACACGTCACCCCGCTGTTCATACCCCTCCGCTGGCTCCCAGTAGCTGCCCGCATCAAACTCAGAACCTTGATGCTCACTTACAAAACGGCAAGTGAAACGGCTCCCACCCGCCTGAACTCCCTCATTCAGGTCTACACTCAGTCCCGCTCACCATGGCCGGATTAAGCCACCAGGGGGCCTCGGGGCATGCACGTCCACCCCCACCCCCCCGACCTGTCAGATAGGCTACACAAACAATACTAAATTTTGTCAAATGTTTAGTATTCAATCAATGCTAAACATTTATATCATCAATAGAGACTTTGTAGCTTGGGGCCCTACATCAGTAGAGACTGTTGTTTGGGGCCCCGCATCAATAGAGACTTTGTAGCTTGGGGCCCCGCATCAGTAGAGACTGTAGCTTGGGGCCCCGCATCAATAGAGACTTTGTAGCTTGGGGCCCTGCATAAGGAGAGACTGTAGCTTGGGGCCCCGCATCAATAGAGACTTTGTAGCTTGGGGCCCTGCTTCAGTAGAGACTGTAGCTTGGGGGCCCCGCATCAATAGAGACTCTGTAGCTTGGGGCCCCGCATCAGTAGAGACTGTAGCTTGGGGCTCCCGCATCAATAGAGACCTTGCAGCTTGGGGCCCCGCATCAGTAGAGACTGTAGCTCGGGGCCCCGCATCAATAGAGACTTTGTAGCTTGGGGCCCTGCATCAGTAGAGACTGTTGTTTGGGGCCCTGCATCAATAGAGACTTTGTAGCTTGGGGCCCCGCATCAGTAGAGACTGTAGCTTGGGGCTCCCGCATCAATAGAGACTTTGCAGCTTGGGGCCCCGCATCAGTAGAGACTGTAGCTTGGGGCCCCCGCATCAATAGAGACTCTGTGGCTTGGGGCCCCGCATCAGTAGAGACTGTAGCTTGGGGCCCCCGCATCAATAGAGACTTTGTAGCTTGGGGCCCCGCATCAGTAGAGACTGTAGCTTGGGGCCCCGCATCAATAGAGACTTTGTAGCTTGGGGCCCTGCATCAGTAGAGACTGTTGTTTGGGGCCCTGCATCAATAGAGACTTTGTAGCTTGGGGCCCCGCATCAATAGAGACTTTGTAGCTTGGGGCCCTGCATCAGTAGAGACTGTTGTTTGGGGCCCTGCATCAATAGAGACTTTGTAGCTTGGGGCCCCGCTTCAGTAGAGACTGTAGCTCGGGGCCCCCGCATCAGTAGAGACTAGCTTTGGGCCCTGCATCGCGATACAGGGCTGGAACACACGTCCCTTGTAGGGTATGATTGGGGATCCCTACTATACGCAAACACAATACCCCTGAACTTTTGGGGCCCCTGGTGGTCCGGGGCCCTGGGGCACTCGCCCGGCATGCCCAGTCCGTAATCCAGCCTTGCCGCTCACTACGCTCTGCCAATGAAAGGCGCCTGGCACTTCTGCCACAACGGGGCCCTAAGTCACTAGCCAGACCCTTCTGTACTTCCCCGGTGGTGGAACGAGGTGCCAAACTCCATTCGATCCAATGTAAAGCATGACAGTGAATCCTTGTTTCTTCCTGAGATGTCATGTTTTACATTGGAGTCGTGTGACCAAATTGGATGGAAACTTAACGTGTAATTGAAATACATAAGCTGTAAGTTATGGGCTTAAATGTTGTTTTTTTGCGTGCGTCCTGCAGAACCGGTGTCTGTGTGATCATGTATTTCCATGGAAGGACTGGGTAGGGCTGTTGTTTTGCCGGGTATCGTTTTGCATTCGTCCAAGCTCGCAACCACCGAAAGCTATTAAATGGTCATTTTCAAGGCGATAACTTACGTGGAATTTCCAATATCATTTCATACAATAATGTGCAACATATGGACACAGAAAAACGAGTTTACACAATTAACACAAGCACAATTATACCAAATTGTACCGCGTTTCATCTTCTTCCTGTTCACCAGGCGCCCATCTCTGTGGCAGCAGCAAAATAATTGCTACCTTGCCCACCGTCTCATCTCGGCAATTTGTGCTTCAGGTTTTATTCAGCCGGAGGAAAAACAAGTCTTTAGATAATGAATATCAGGAGCGCTCCTTCATTAGTTTCACTTCTCTCATTACTGCGATATGCGCTGCATTCTC
>NW_026611350.1:0-30000 GCF_029633865.1 Lampris incognitus
GTTAGGTCACTATCAGGCAAAACTGTGTGTGGTTTGTGCTTGGCATGTGGTGTGTGTGTGTGTGTGTGTGTGTGTGTGTTTGTTTGCGGCAAGGGGGGGGGGAGGGTGAAGCTTGGAAGGGTTTATCGGGTCTAATTACTCCGATAGCTGTAATTTACAGGTTGACAGCAGGGAGAAATCGGCAAGATTCACACTTCCGCGGGTCAGCATCTGTCGCCATTACTGTGCGGCGCGCGCCGCCGGCCAGTCGGTGAGCGGGAGGAAGCAGTAAACAACAAGCGGCGCGTGACAGATTAGCCGCGCGGGCTAAAGGACCTTCTACTGACACGTCATTTCTCTCACTCCGCGCGTTTGTTTCGCGGCAGCTGTCACCAATAAAATGGAAAAGCGGGGGGCGGGGGCGGGGGCGGTCAGTAGTGGTGGCGGTGGAGGAGGAGGTGGCTTTTGTTCCGGGCATGGAGGGGCGGAAGAAAAGTAGGAAGAAAGTAGGAAGGAGACAGGTTAAGAAGGAGGAGAGGAGAGAGGAGGAGGAGGAGGTGGGATGAGACGGGAAGGGAGGGCTAGTGAGAGTGACCTGTTTAAAAGTCTGCTCTCTCTTTTTTAATGAGCATTAGCAGGAAACAGGGCAGGGCAGCGTCAAACAGTATTTTTCCACTGGCCGTGATTACCCTCAGTATACCTCCCTTTTCAGGTCTCCGCTACAAATTGCCCGTGTCACCCCGAAGTGGTAATTTTAGCTCCGTTTGCATTCAGCCTGTGTGGTACAGTCAGCAAGGGGTGCGCAGTTTTTGGAGAGGGTAAGCATTATCTCATTCGCTCAGCAATGTACTGCGGGCCCATCCAACATACTCTTCCTCCCTTCCTCTTCCCTCTCCTTTCCCCCTGTCCCATGCAGCTCAGAGAGGAGCCAGATAGGTCCTGTGCCAGGGAGGGCTGGTGGGCTCCCGCTCTCCCCCTGTCCATCTCATTGCCTACATTCGGGCCTATTTGGCTGGCTCTCGGACATCGGGCTAAGACGCGTAGATGCTGGCAAACCGACTTCTTTCTTGACCTCCAACGAAAGGACATTCTCCGAGTTGCTGGCTTGTTAAAGGGTGATTGCGTCTTTTTGACAGCCTGGCTCTCACGTTGTATAGATTGTGTCGTCTTGCGTATCGGTTATGACACAGTTTCACTCGCCAGCTTCATTTTGGAGATTTTGGGAGCACAGCTTTACAATGGCGTCGCAGTTGTACCTGTCCTTTCAACAGCAGCAGAAAACCTCGTGCCTCAGTTAGACCGTGCACATATTACCTATTATCTATCGACGGTCGCGAGCATCCGTGGTGCAAGTATGGGCTCACCGTTCCTGCACGTTGAGCAGAAGTAGCTCAACAACATGACGGATCCCTGCAGATAATATCCGACATCTAAGGGTATAATTTTTAACTTGCGCTTTCGTTTTCATTTCCACATGCATGGTTCACATAACTGGGTTAGACTGGATTGGTTGAAACGTGTCTGACCCTCGTGTCTGGTCGCCCCCTGAGATACTGTATTAAAATCGGGTCCAGTGGTGTCCGAGTCCAAAGATCTCCGAAATGAAGCAATTAAAAGTAAAAACGATGTTGGTGCGCGAATGAGTACTTACTTCCGCTTACACTCAGGAAGTCGGCTGAGTAGGCTGCCCTTCAGTGTGGCCCAGGACACAGTCCTGTACACACTGCTAAAAGAATATGGCCATGGGCGTCCGGGTAGCGTACTGGTCTATTCCGTTGCCTACCAACAAGGGATCGCTGGTTCGAATCCCCGTGTTACCTCCGGCTTGGTCGGGCGTCCCTATAGACACAATTGGCCGTGTCTGCGGATGGGAAGCCGGATGTCCTCCTGGCGAACTCCTCACTGTCAGGTGAAAAGAAACGGCTGGCGACACCACATGTATCGGAGGTGGCATGTGGTAGTCTGCAGCCCTCCCTGGATCGGCAGAGGGGGTGGAGCAGAGGCCGGGACGGCTCGGAAAGTGAGGTAATTCGCCAAGTGCAATTGGGGAGAAAAAAAGGGACCCCCCCCCCCCAAAAAGATACTGTTGTAAAATTGTGTCCAGCGGTGGTCCCGAGTCAAAAAACTCCGAAATGAAGCAATTAAAAGTAAAACGATATCATAACTGATGTGAACGATGGCAAAAGCTACTAAAATAAAATCTGTTTATATTTTTAAAAAAAAACCAAAACAAAAACAGGAACACATCAGACGACTTAAAGGTGATTATAACCCCGGTTTTGGCCATGAGGACTGATTTTCAAAGGAGCATGGAGAGTCTGCACCGGTCCGCGACAAACAAGGCGTTATTTTGTGGCGTACAGGGGGGTTTAGGGTTTAAATTGCTTGTCTCCCGATAGACCCTCAGACCAGTCGGAGAAGTCATGATGATACCAAACATTTCTGATTTTTTACATCTGGAATCTGGATGAGTCTTAACATGCTGGTGTAGTGTGACATGACCAAAAACAAAAAACAAAAACATGAAGAGTGTGCGCGCTCTCTAAGATGGGAGAGATGGTCTAAATCTGATCCAGTCGTTCAGGAAGCAGTGCCTTGTCTCGTCACAGTCTGATATGGTTGTAAAAGGGAACTGGTTCAACTTTCTGCATTGTAAAATCTGTGTAGTCTGTCCAGGCTTTATTAAAGAAAAAGACAAAAGGAGGTTCTTCTCAGATTAAATGAAACGGAAGCTGCAATATAAAGAAAATCTAATAAACAATTAGCCCGTTAGCATAGAGATGTATTGTTTTCTAGCTAGATACCTGCACACTTAGACCCACAGCAGGTAAGGACAGATGGAGGCCTCTGGTAACTCTCCGTCCCCATCAGCCAGCACATCCATAATGTTGAGCGGGTGTGGGGCAATTACGCGGGTCTGGCCCTGTCCTGTTTAATATCTAACAGGAGACTGCCTGGTGGCTCCATGTGCCAACCACCGGAGCCCCCATTTTTCCCACAAGTGCCATATGGGCAGCCAGCCCTTGTCCATTAGCACGGCCCAAACAGAGGCGAGCATCGGCCGAACCCGAGCACCCCTGCACTGCCACAGGGCATGCCCTGCCCACCGCCAGCTGCCAAGGCCGGGTCGGGGATGGGACAGCCGATGCTTACCTGGGCCAGGCAACAACCAGCTACCAGCATCCAGAAAAACCAGCCACTGGACACAATGGGGGAAACAGGAGAAAATGAATCCTCCTAACATTTGGACTGATTTCCCTTTATAAAGGTACTAAACATTATACTGGATACATTTGTAGGGTAGCCTTGGGCCCTGTTGTGTACCAAACATCTAGTTTGTGGATTCCTCCCCTCATAAATGTGGCTGTGTGAGAGGAATAGTGCCATACAAATGTGCAGTGTCCTTTAAAAGCATGTAATGTCCCCACGTGTCACCTGTGGAATCACTGTACACCCACCCCATCCCCAAAATAATGAAGTGTCCTTGCGGCTAGAGTAGTGTACACGTTTAAACATTAATGATGATCTGTTTTTTTTATTATTATCATAACCCCTTAAGTCTGTATCACTGAGTCTAAAGACTATTTTAAATCAGATCTGTAATTGGCCCCATCTCAAAGTCTTTGTGGGTCATAGAAAAGGATCTTGATATATTAACACCCAGGCGTTGGGACCGCGACACCCAAGATTTCTCTTTTTCAACGTGTAGTGTTGCTTTATCGTAAAATGGAGGAGCTTGCAATGGTTTAACTCTCCTAAGAGCCCAAGATTTGAATGGTTTTTCAAGGGCTGACGATGTATTTGTAAATGATCATTTATTCAATTAATTAGTTAATTCAGTTATGAATTAATTTTATTTTTGTTAATTTTGTTAATTATTATCATTATTTGATTTAATTATCATTTCAAAATATTATTATTTATATTTATTTATAAAAGTGTATGAAGCACACTGATTGTTTTCCCACCGAGCAATAAAGGGGATCAGTGTCCAGGTTGGGCTCAGGTAAGGACACAGCCGGTGGAACAAAACGACAAGTTCCCAGAAAGGTGAGTCGGCTCACAGCGTTTAGAGGGAGAAACGTTGCATCACCCATCTAAGTGACCTCTTCAGTCTCAACTGACTGCAGGTATCCCCACCCTTATAAACAGCACAGTTGCATAACGACCGAAACCAACGATTGGATTCATATGCAAATAGGCGTGACCATTAACTAGAGTTTCAAAGGTCATGTGATATGTGATATTTACAGGGGAGTGGGGAATGGTTGCAATCACAGCGTTGTAAGATGGTGACAGGAGGTACTCATAGGCCCCCTCCTCAGGGATTGTCGTTCCCTCTTCACATAGATGGCCTCTTTGACTCCCTGTTCAAACCAGCGTTCCTCCCTATCCAGGATGTGCACATCCTCATCCTTGAAAGAGTGGCCACTGGCCTACACTGGGTGTAGACTGTGGAGTCCTGGCCTGACGGGCTGGTTCTTCTGTTGTGCCATCCTCTTGGCCAGCGTCTGTTTGGTTTTTTACAAGTCACAGTAGTCGTCCCCAAACTTAACAGCGTACACTATATTGCTCTGTGCTGGGCGACCCGATCCTTGGGCTGGACCCATTTCTAGCACAGCATGTTTTGGGGTTTGAAAACAACCAAGACATGATGTGTGGAAAATACACGTCTCAACTGTTTCAACACTACTGCCAGATACGGAATCACCACTGGTTTATGCTTAGACAGCTGTTGTCCTTCTCCTCTCTTCGATCAGCCGGTGCACTGTTTGGGCGTCTTCCTCGCTTTGACAAGCACCCAGTCAGGATAACCACACTTAACCAGGGGCTGTTTAATGTGGGATTGCTCCCCTTCCCCGTTGGAGGGGAAGCTGCAGTGCTTCTCCTGGATCACCGCCATATTGTGGTTGAGAAGCTTGCGTGCACCAATGATCCCAAGAGCTATGCCGTCCGGAGCTTGGCTCCTGGTAGGGTCACCCAAGGCAGATAGGTCAAGAGGGAGGTTCTAGATGAAGCGTGATCCAACAAAGACCTCAACGGTGGAACTGGCGGAAGATGTCTGCAGGTCACAACACTAGTGAAGGTGGATGAGAGCTGCAACAGAGGGTGGTCCCCAATCATCTTGGTTCTCTGTGCCATTGGACTCTGGCCACCCCCTGCCGAGGACCAGCCACTCCACCTAAAAAGCTGTCACATGCAGGCATCCTCCCATTATACGGCACCAGGATGAGCTGAGGACCCAGAGGGAGGACGGTCATACTCGACCCCGTGTGACCGCCGATGATGTCAGCTCGGTGGTACCACGTCCTGATGACTCCTGGTCTGTACTCCAGTGGATGATGAGAGTCAAACCTTAAGTACTGATCAGCATGTGCTTGCTTACGGTAAATATCATCAATCAAATGTCCCCCGTCACCAATAGCAATTTCACAGCCTGAGAAGGCTAGCCTGTCACAAAATGACGCGCGTAGGAGTTCCTGTCATGCCACAACAAATTACCCATCTTTACATTGGCTCTCACGTGTGCTTTAGTGTTAGTGCCTAGGTGATGTTGGCAAAATTAGGATTATTCAAACGCATAGCAATATAATGAAGTTTCAAAAACACTGATCGCATTTTCTCCCCAATTTGCTGCCTGAACAGCCTAAATAGAAAATGTAGGAAGTGTTTGCAAATCCCACTTGACCCAGGTCGATTTCCGACATAACCAGGTTGGGCAGCTGAGCTGTACTCTTTCACCTCATGTACTTGTGAATGGCAAATGGGTTAAAATAATGGGTGCAGAGGCATGTACAACTGGCAGGGCACCTTCCTGAAGACATGCACGGGTAGAAAAGGAGAGCGAGTAGAACAGGGAGGGCAGGCATAAGGGAGAGAGAGAGAGAGAGAGAGAGAGAGAGAGAGAGAGAGAGAGAGAGAGGGAGAGAGAGAGAGAGAGAGAGGGAGAGAGAGAGGGAGAGAGAGAGCGAGGGAGAGAGAGAGAGAGAGAGAGAGAGAGAGAGAGAGGGAGAGAGAGAGAGAGAGAGAGAGAGAGAGAGAGAGAGAGAGAGAGAGAGAGGGAGAGAGAGAGAGGCTCAGCTCATCACATGGGAATGTCAGCGTGCACCTCAGCAGCCTGTACCTGCCACAGGACCAGAGGCCTTTTTTTAATTAATCATTACACAGGATGAATAATTCAGCCATTATCACGGTGAATAAATAGAATGGCTTGTTTTTGTCTCCCAGGAAGTTCAACCCAATCAATTTCCATGTTTCCTCTAATAAGCTACAGGGAAGAGTTGGCAGTGACGGAACATATTTTGCGTCAACTGTTAGATTTTGTCAACTTAACAAATATTCAGTTTAACTACCAAATCTGTACAACTCTTGTAGGGGTATTTGTCATACAGCAAAGAAAGGTTCTCACACAATATTCAGGAGGTAAAGGTTATATTTCAGATGAGGGATTTACTGGACTAAGCCCCGTTTGTGAATGTCATTTTTCATCAAACTGCATTGAAACAAACAGATAAATGATATATAAACACAGGTTTTCATTATTTCGTACTATTTTGAATTGATCTCAAAACTGAAAGAATTTAATAATAATCATAATCATATAATAATAATTACAATGCAATACATTTATATAGCATAGATATGCATATATAAACATTATATTTACATATTACATTTATATATATTTATGTATATATTTGAATAATAAAATAGTCTCAATTGTTTAAAATTATGTTCCTATGCCTAGTGGGTCGAGTCATGTTGTCTACACACCAGTGGGTAGTAAATCATCACTAATAGTACCAAACTAAAGTCTATTACCATGAATTACAATTACAATGACTATAGATCCAACAGCTGGGGAATGGAAATAGCTGCTTGGAATATAACGAGTCACCCAAAGCATTTGTCATTTCATATGAAATAGTCTTTAAATGTCAGCTGTTGTTTTGTTTACCATTTGACATTTTTCTTTTTTTTTCCTCATTTCATTTGTTCATTCATATTTTTTTAAAAACTTTTTTGTATGATAGTAAATGGTGAGCAGCCCATGGCAGACTGATAAAGACAGCAAACATTGTAATATAAAAAAAACAACAACCTCCAATTTCAGCAAAATATGTTTGTCAGAATAAGTAAAACAGCATCACAAGCAGAGAGGAAAGAGATGAACTGCACAGCAAACCTGAGTGACCCTGACTGACTGATGAGGCGACTGTTCACTGAGAAAAACACAGTGAATGAATAAACCCTCCGGAGAAAGATCAACTGCGGAGAATAAATCACAGCACCGGCTAAAATCCATCCATCCATCCATCCATTATCCTAACCGCTTATCCTGCTGTCAGGGTCGCGGGGATGCTGGAGCCTAGCCCAGTATTCACTGGGAGGCAGGCGGGGAGACACCCTGGACAGGCCGCCAGTCCATCACAGGGCCCACCGGCTAAAATGTTTTAGAAATAAGCTTCATTAAGTAAAACGCAATCAATATTGTCCCATTTGTTCTGGTTCTACTCACATTTATTTTCATACGCTATTTTTTCTCTCCTGGCGCTGTATCCCATTACCCTCTGGTGAGGTAAACCAATTTGCCCAGAGGGAGTTTTAGTTTTATTATTCTAAATAGATAAATGAATAAAATCCCGAGGCAGTCAATGTTGTAGCAATGACATCCCAAAACGAGAAAAAAATGAATAAATGATATTCACTACAAGTCCTGAAATGAGCAAGTCAAACATGTAATTGTTGGTAAAGCCGTCACTATTGTCGCCATAGATCTGATGTAGCCGCAGTAAGAGACTAGCATAAGGTTTTACAGAAACCTTTATGCTTACTGGTTTCAATCAGGACAACCGACAGAAAATTCTGCATTTGAGGCCTCAGAAAAGACCACATCCCAACATCGAGCCCTGAAAGGAGACTTGGTGAAGAAGGCACCACCATTTTGAAAGCTGCATATGTTCAAGATACAAAACAAGTGTGAATGAACCGCCTCCGGTGCGGGAAGATGGCGGCGCGAATTTACACTTGCGGCGGCCTCACCCACTACCGTCCATGCGCTGGGTCGGCTGGGAGAGCTCGGTCGGCTGCGTCCTGTGGGCCCAGGGACCACTGCTCTGCCCGGAGCTGCACTCGAAGAGGAAACACCAAAGACGGTCTGACAGGACGTGGAAGCGGGGCAGGCTAAGCTAACTGCTAGCCCATGCAGACCAGACCAGGGTGGTCAGGCGGTGGCATTGCCTGGCGTTGACAGTGTTTTTGGTGTCGTCGTGTGGAGTGCGGGGAGGTGTTTCGAGGGTGTCTGGCTGGGAGAGGTAGCATTGAATCGGCTGGGGGAGCCGTGTTATTATGAATCCCACGGCACTTCTGGGCAAGACACGCCCTGAGTAGCATTCAAGCGCTAGGATTGGCCAGATTGGCCAGTACCAGTGGCAGTTCTAAGGGGGGGCAGGGGGGGCAGTGCCCCTGTAATATTAAGCCTGGACCCCCCTCTGGCCCGCCTAACTGTGGCGAATATTTTCATAAGGCAGAAAAAAATAATAAATGTGGAACCAGAAAATAAATCATGTTGCATAGGCGAACCATTTAGGCGATGGACCCCTAACTGTGGCAAACCAAACCTACGGGGGTGGTGGTGGTATGTAACAGTTGTGCTTTATATATTTGGTACCCCTAAAATCGCATCTGGCCCCAGCCTGCCCCCCCCCCTCAATTGAAATGGTCGAGAACCGCCATTGGCCAGTACTCGTTACCTCCGTTGGTTGGGTTGGTTAAGGGTTAGGGCGGGGTTAGGGTTAAGGCTAGCTAATCCGAGGCGAGTAGGGGCGGGTCTTCCTAGAATCCTAGCGCCTGGATGCTACGCGGGGTGTGTCTTGCCTAGAAGTTCTGTGGGATTCATAACAACACGGGGGAACTTGGTCTCCTGTGTCTGGTGGGCCCAAGGACCACGGCACTGCCCAGAGCTAAGCCCGAGGAGGAAACAATGAGGGCGGTCTGACAGAAGGCTAAGCTACCTGCTAGCCCGTGCAGACCAGCAGTTCCAACAGTCGTCCTGGCGTTCGCTCTCTTGAACAGTGAAAATGTTTTTACATTTTTTTGTGTGGATACGTTGGGTATGTGTTCTTGTAGTTTGGATATGTGTTTTTGTTTTTGTGTTGCACTGCTGTGGGCTGGGGAAAACGATATGTTCCTGATTCCTGATGTTTACCGGCGCACTGCCAAAAATGCTAACGTCGTCTCTGAGTCCATGTCATTCCTCTGTCCTCCAGTTTGCTCTTGTGATGATCCAGTGATGATTTGTTTCCTTCAGGGCCACCGTTTTTTAAAACAGTTACGCACGCTGCTGAGGCCCTCCCTCCGATCGTGGCATCCCGTCACCTTGACCTTTCGTAAGGCCAACTGAACATCGCGAAGGGCGCCGAATGAAAGGGCTGTGTGGCGTGTCCCACTGATCTGCTATCATTGGGTTTTCTCAGACAGGGGCTTTGCAGTGGATTTACCGGTATAGGAAGCCCACCATGTCTCAGGGCATTGCTGGCATTAGAGGATGTCAGGGAGGGTGTGTGTGTGTGTGTGTGGGGGGGGGGGATTGCCTGGTCCCTTTCCCAGCTCAAGGACAGGGCGGGGGCGGCGGGGGGATGGGGTGGGGTGGGGACAGAGGAGCACTGATTGAGAGCAACACCTGTCAGGTGAGGCTTTCGCAGTTGACAGCACACGAGGAGCGCCGAGTCCACTGCTATGACTGCTAATCTCTGACGTGGCAACACGCTGGGCTCCGCCGGCCTCCTGAGGGAGAGTGCCAGGATCCCGAGCAATGAAGCTTTTTCACGGCTGCAGTCCTGCTAATGTCTCCTGAGCCGGGTGAACCACGCTGATATGCTCTAAATACATTTCATTATCATCATCATGATTATATCACTAATTGCGTGTACTCGGTAATGTGCTGCAGCAGCTCTCTCCTGGGAGGTGTCTGAGAGACTGAATGATTAAAACATGTATGATGAACCATGCATCAAAACCTCCCTGCGGGCTCCCTCACAAAGATACATGGATCCAGCTCCACCGACACGCAACGCGAGTAAACAGCCGAGGACGCGGCCTACCGAGGGCTGCGGAGGCTGGCGAAGAAGCTGCAGGCAATAACAAGACAGCAGGTGGATATCGGAGATGCAGTGGATTGACCTCGGGTGACCCCGTTCACATCCACGAACCCGTGCTACATAACCCATGCCGTCACACACGACTGCGGAGCAGCCCGAATGAGGCCAGTGCCGCCCGAATAACGACGAATACGGAGAAACCCATCGCTGGGCTCCTCTGGCCCATGTGGCCCGTCTTTCTCTCCCTTTATATGAGGCTGACAGGAGTGGATAAAGTTTTTGTGACAGCATTTGATGAATGTTTAATCCAACATTCATACATCCCAGGCTGGGATTGGGTCCCCAGTCAGATCCCACCAAAGACACACAGCAGGTGTCTGAAATATTCATTCGCTACACGCTTCATTAAGAATGAAACATACCATGGTCCCCATTCATTTATTCATTTCGATTATCGAAACAAAAGACAGAAAAATGAGAGATTAAAACACGGCGGATGCGCTATTCTATATTTGTCCCACAGATTTGTAACAATTTGTTTTGTGACAAATAACTCTGCCTCCTGAAATCCCGCTGTCATCTCGCTGAGAGTCAGGCAGCCACTGCGACGGAGGCTTTCATGTTGGGGATGTAACAAATCACTCTCTGGCTGTGGCGCTCCACCCTTTATGAGACCACAGCGGGCTGACCTTTGACCGGTCCCGGAGCGCTCCAGTTACTCATCTCACAAAGCACAGTGACACCTATTGAGACCGTCTACCTCAGACAGGACAGTTTTCGTATCCTTATTAATGATGAAATGTGGCAATTAATGATCTCTGCATGGAGAGAGTGACCAGACTAGGACAGACGAAATGACTGATGTTATGACTCTCAGAGAATCTTTTTTTTTTAAACTGGCAAACATGTCATTATGCTGTGCAAGTGCTGGGTACAGTCAAATAACATTAAATAACATTAGAAAGGGAGTATTACCTAGATTAGGGCTAATATTTGAGGGAAAAAACCCCGACATGTATCATGTGGGAATGCGTGATTTTTTTTCGTACCCGTTTTCCGGGAACTCTGCCTCTGATTGGCTAGTACTCGTTTCCTCCGTTGATTAGGTTGGTTAAGGTTAGGGTTAGGGTGGGGTTAGGGATAGGGTTAGCCAATCAGAGATAGAGTTAGGGGCGGGTCATCCCGGAATCTAGGTGAACGCTCTCTCAACGAGTACTAGCCAACCAGAGGCAGAGTTCCCGGAAAACGGGTACGAAAAAAAATCACGCTGTGGGAATCATGTGGGAAGAAGGCGGCGCGAATTGGGCAGCGTCCATGAGCTATTTTTAGCCCTTCCCCAGCGGAAGCGGAAGCTTCGCAGCAAACGGAAGTCAGCCGTCGGATGCGCCAGACTACATTAGAAGTAAGCAGTTTGTTGTAATTTTCTTCGTTTTCATTCGGGGTTAATATTATCGGATATATGGCAGCATATACGTGAGTTGGTGTTGTAAACGCAGCCATGCTGTACTGTCTAACGTGCGCCGCATGTCTGACGCAGCACCGGTGTGGGAAGATGGTGGCCCGAATTCACATTACCGTCCACGCAGTGTCTTTGTCCACGCCTGCGTCTGAGTTTTGTCTTCGTTTGGTGGCTGGGAGAGCTGGCGCTGGATCGGCTCGGGGAGCTTGGTCTTGTGGTGTATTGGATCGAGCACTCGGTGCTCGATTGTGTTGGACTGTCACCACTACTGAGTTCTGTAATACACTGGTCGAGCCTAGTAGTGTGTGACGTCTCCGTCAGTAAAGATCAGACTTGTGCCGCATCCTCGTCTCCGTGTACTTATATATAATAGTGATTAAGTTAGTAACCCACGAATAGTAACACTACAATAGTGTACATAAGAGAAGTCACAACAGGTCTGTTGCATCCTGTGGGCCCCGGGACCACGGCCCTGCCTGGCGCTGCGCCCGAGGAGGTAACACCGAGGAGGTAACACCGAGGAGGTAACACCGCCTGGCGTTGACTGTGTTGTTTTTGGTGTCGTCGTGTGGAGTGCGGGGAGGTGTGTGTCGAGGGTGTGTGGCTGGGAGAGCTCGCGTTGGACCGGCTGAGGGAGCCTGGTCTCCCGCGTCCAGTAGGCCCAAGAACCACGGTCCCTGCCCAGACATGTGTCCGAAGAGGAAACGCAGAAGGCGGTCGAACAGGCCGCGGTAGCGGGGCAAGCTAAGCTAACTGCTAGCCCATGCATACCGGTGGCATGTTCGTCGCATTGGACAGTGATTTTTTTCTTAGTTCGGATACATGTGTTAGTTCGGATACATGTGTTAGTTTGGATACATGTGTTAGTTCGGATATGTGTGTTAGTTCGGATACATGTGTTAGTTCGGATACATGTGTTAGTTCGGATATGTGTGTTAGTTTGGATACATGTGTTAGTTCGGATATGTGTGTTAGTTTGGATACATGTGTTAGTTCGGATACATGTGTTAGTTTGGATACATGTGTTAGTTCGGATATGTGTGTTAGTTTGGATATGTGTGTTGTTGTAGTTATTGGATATGTGTTTTGTCTTTGTGTTGCACCGCTGTGGGCTGGGGGAAACAGTATTTTGTTTCATTTCATGAGATAGATAGATAGATAGATAGATAGATAGATAGATAGATAGATAGATAGATAATTCAGTGAGTAAAGTAAATTCTTTATGAGACAGAATACACACACGCACGCACACACACACACACGTATATATATATATATATATATATATATATATATATATATATATATATATATATATATATATAGTAACGACCACGGATGAATCGGGTCGGACCCTTCAGTCGGCTGGTTAACGTTGTCGCTTGCGGATACGGGTTCGCGTCCCGGCTGTGGTGACCGTCTCCCGGACTGCCCCCCGAATTCGCTACATTGGTGTCAGAAGTGGGACGGTGAGACCGTGAGGTCATCGGAAGCGCGTGCGTTGGAAAAAACTGTAATACATAGCAGAAACTTTAATACTGCTATGTATTAAAGTTTTTTTCCCCCACATCGATCTTAATATTCCGGTGCCCGTTTGTTGAGCACTTTTATCAACACCATTGACGGTTTCCGGATTTTTTTTTCTTTTTGAGATATTTTGCCTTTTGGGCCTTTGCCTATTATTGTTGTTTTTTTTTTTTATTACAGTTTTTGCTGCATGTTTTCGCAGTACCTTGTATATTTATATATATATATGTATGTTTATATTTTCAGTATAAGTACTGTTGTGGCTATTAGCTTCCTTATCTTCTTTACTTCTTCAGAATGACTGTGCGCATTCTTTTGAGCGCCATGTTGTGGTGATTGGTCTGTTAAACTGATAACTGCCCCTACAAGTAACGCCTGTTTCACCCACTCGTATCTTCCTGCGGAAGATCTAACTGATGGAAATGCTGCTGACTAAAACAGCTTTTGGGAGCAATTTAGTGTGCAGACTTTACTCCTTCAACCTAGTTTTGTCTTGCACCTGAACATTTTCTGGAGACTTCGCATACTGGGTTCCTCTTCATCCTCGCCTCACACATGTCAGTGATTACAAACAGACTGCCAGCCATACATTATTATAGAGTTTTCTAACTAGAAAGCTAACACGCTCTGGTAATTGTGTGTTTTATTGCACTCCACTGGGAACATGAAATCTCACTGATAAATCCCCGAGGACCTGACTGAGTGGCCCTGGTTCTCAGTTTACAATGAGAAGCTGGAAAAACGCTGAATTAAAAATGAAGGCCTTTGGTTTGGGGATAACACTGAGCTGTATCAACAATTACTTTTCTGCAGCTGAAAGACAAGAACACAGGGATGTCGTCAGTAAAGGATGACAATGAAACACAGCAAAAGGTGAATGTAAAGGTTAATATGGACTGAAAAGCACTGGGGGGCTGAGAGGTTGTCCAACCCAGTTGGACTTGGCCAGTGGTTCCCAACTCCAGCCATCGGGACCCCGAGCACTGCTGGGGGGTTTTTTTGGGTTTTTTTTTTCTTTCATTCTGTCAGGTATCCAGCCACCTAATTATGGAGTCTTCATACCTGGCACAATAAGTGAATACAAATGCCTGCCTGGCAGAATAGCAAACCAGTAGTAGCCAGGGCCTGAGGGACTGAATACAGAACGACTACAAGGTTTTAGGGAGGCTAGGGCAAGGCGGGGGGCAGAAAGAGCCTGGAGCAGTGATATTTAACCATGTGCCATGGGTGGCCATGTCTTTTTAGGGTTTTTTTTTTTTTATCCCAACCTGAAATTACATCAGCTGATTTTATTGATCAGTGCTCCCCTGTCTGGTTGAAGGTGTGCTGGCCAGTACAATCAGCTGGGGTAGTGTTTGGTTTTAGATAAAACTCGCCGTATGCACTTGGCCATTCATGGCACATACAGTAGTTGAATACCACAGGTGTAGGGGGAAGGCTTGTAAGTTTAAAAGTGGGATTCAGGCGTCCAGCAAAAGTGCTAAAAACAGCATTTTGACAGTAAAGTCTGTATGGTGCTGACCACCGTTCACTATTCATATACTGGGAAAGAACAGCAAGGTGCCTCAAAGTCCCATAATATGGTATTAACCAAGCCAAAGTCCCAACACATGCGCTGAGGCCTCCTCGCCTGGCCCTTTGTAAAGTATACTGTAAACAGTAGATAGCCTTACTCACTAATGATGAAATTAATTTGCACCTGCTTCAAACAAGAAAACCAATTATTGCTTAAAAAATTTCAATATACGTCCTCCTTTGTAGGAAATACATAAACAGTGGTATGAGACATGGTCCAGTGACTTGAACGTGGGTGTAAATGGAATGTTTCTACTAGGATGCCAAACTTTACTGTGGACCCCTCTGATAGTGTGCATATGACACAATGATTCACGAAATATCAGTAGTATTGATTAGTTTTAAAAGCAGGAAACTGATTTCAGGTCATTTTATTCTGTACCTGATTACTGGTAATAATGAGAACATATGTCTGGGAATGTCTTCCTTGCCCCGGTGCACTTAAATAATGTTAAGTAATGTTCAAGTCGATTCTGGCACCCACGAATGTATCCCAACTTTTTTCATTCAGCCACACACAGATTAACTGAAACTTTTCTGTTTACACCAGAATATTTCAAAGTAATTTCTATCAAGTATTTTCATTGCAATGCTTTACACCTATGTTTAATTTACACAATTTAAACATCTTATTTAAGTGGTATCTTGGCTGGCACAAATTTAAAACCGGAAGTATGGAGGAAAATGTTGAGTAGGCTACTATCTCCACATGAATTTACCCTGAATTTACCATATAATCAGTGGTCTGTAACATCTGTGAACATCACCACAACATCCCTTTCCATAGCTACGTGGATGATACATAGCTGTACCTGTCATTTAAACCTCTAGACACCAGCAAACTAGCTTCACTACATAGCTGCCTATGTGACATAAATAGCTGGATGTCCCAAAATGTCTTAAAATTTAATTCTGGCAAGACAGAAGTTCTCATCATTGACCCTGAACACATCTCAAAACAAATACAACCACTTCTTGGCCCGTCACTCCCAACATAAAGTCAGCTACAAAAAAACATGAGTGTTTTCTGGATTGTAATCTAAACCTGGAGCAACATGGGGAAAAAAAGTAGTCCAGCCGTGTTTTTACCAACTGAGGAACAGCTCCAGAATTAGATCAAGTTCTGACCTTCAGCAACGCAGATAAAATTACACATGTTCTACACCCCCCCCTCAGTTACTGTACCACCTTGTTAAAATCAAGCAATGAAGCAGCCCCAAACTGATAAAAATTCAGCAAGTAGACTAAACCAAAACAATTTAGACTATTAAAACTATTAAACCATTAAAACTATTTTTATTTTTTAATTATTCATTATTCATATCATTTATGTATTTGTTTATATATTTATTATTTATATTTTTAACTATTAAAACAATTTAGACAATTAAAACAATTTAGACTAGACCAAAACAAGGCAATTTTCACACATTACACCGATCCTGGCTTCGCTGCACAGAGCAGTATTGAATAAAATGACGTAGACATCGAGTTATCATCATTTTACAGCTTTCCCAGCTCGTTCGCTCTCTCCAAGCCAATCGACGCAAGTCCTTATTCTCCTCCACCCACCAAAACAGGAAAGAGAAAAAAAATATCCAAAATACAGCGTGCTCGCGAGCACGCCGTACACGCTTCCGCTTCCGTTGCTGACGCAGCTTCCGGTAGACGAAGAAATGGCGACCTCGGGTCAACACTCTTCACCGTCCGCGACTTTTTCAGAAGCTCTGCTAGAAAGGGTCGCGCTGAAGGTAGAGCCGGATTTTGAAGATGAGTCCGACACGACGCTAGGGCCCATGGTGAAACGCTACCCTGTTATAAACCTGATGGCGCCCATCAGCGGACTTCAGCCAATTATTTGGTCGCAGGATCACCGGTTGTCCGCCTCGACTACATCTGCCATTTCAGTGATGGAGCTTGTGTGCGACGTCCTCACTACCAAAACAGACCTGACAATGCACAGAACTTCAGTCAGGATACCGGACGAAGTTATGCATTTGCAGGTAACGTTGATGTTTACGCCTTTATTAAGCTCTCCACGGCCACTGTACAGCGGCGGGGCGGGGGGTGGGGGTGGGGGGGGCGTGTTTATTTACCATTGTTCGCTGCGCCAGTCGGCGGAGACGAGGGCTCAGCCGCGTGTCGTGTCGCGTGCTGGTCTAAGTATATGGTGAGCTGGCGTTTAGAAGTGTTAGCGTTTGAATCTGTGGCGGTACACCAGCTAGCCCCGCATGTGGCCTCAGCTCTTCGTTAGCCTCTGTTACCCTGACATCCAAGCTTACCATAGGCGGGCTGTTAAGAATGACTCAATAAGGGGGCGCCCCGGTGGCACATCTGGTAGAGCGCGTATCACGCAAAGCTGAGTCCTTACCGCAGCGCCCTGGGTTCGAGCACGACCCGGGCCCCTTGCTCCGTGTCAGCCCCTCTCGCTCCCCCTGCGTTTGCTGTCTCTCTCTCTACTATCGCTATCAGATAACGAACATGCTAAAATAATAACCCAAAATAAAAAGCACAAGTGGTTGAAAACGGATTAATAAACACCTTTTGGTTTGTTTGTAATAGCCACCTGTGGTAAGCTTGTGTGACTGGATCTCAAGGTAACAACACAAGGGTTATGAAGAGCTGACGTTAGACATGGCCCTATGTACTGTATACCAACTTACATGGTATCAAAAGTGGTGGGCTTGTTGACTTACCTCAGCAGGCGAGTTGCATTGCTACCTAACTCAGACCAGTAGCGCTAATAATAATAATAATAACAAACTTTATTTATTTCGCACCTTTCTGAACAATGTTACAAGGTGCCTTACACAACAGGATAAAATAATGTACAGCCAAGATAAAACAACAAAATACAATAGAAATATAGGACGTAATGCCAGACAGGGAGGGTTCAACGTTAATGTTTTTTTTCACTTGTCGGGCAAGTGGGTCAGAAATCTACTTGCCCGGAGTCAGTTTTTACTTGCCCCTACACAAATTGTTTTATTTTAGTAAATGAAACACAACAAGGACATAGTGTGTCATAGATACGTAGCAATAAACATTCTTGCATATCGAAAATGGTATGACCCATTCCCCTGTCCATCTGTCCATCCTTCTCCCCAGAGATAGACTCATTATCTGTGAGTGATTGAGTGAGTGAACTTAACCGCATGTGAGGGAAAGAACAGGCTATGCTTTGCAGCTAAAAACCTAAAGAAACCATACAAATACAAATCTTAATTACACCGACGTGCTCTCTGCCCTACTGACAGCCATCTTTGTACAACACACTCCACATCGACATTGGCAACTGCTGGCCCCTCGGTGCTAATGTATAGCTGCTTCCACAATATTTCAGCTGAAAGGTTGCTCCGCCAGTCTGTTTTAATGCGCTTCATGGCATTGAAGCCACACTCACAGGCAGCGGTAGTGAGAGCACGAGGATCAGCTCAACCACCATCAGCAGGACGGGGAAGCTCTGCAGCCTATCAGGGTCTGTTAAAAAGTCTGCCCATACCTTGCTTTGTTGGACCTGGGGCAGCGCTTTGATCACCGCTTTTGTGCTTGGCCATTCCTGGTGCCTTGCCTGACCTTTGTTACAAGCCCATCCTATCCAGTGTCATCACAGACCCCTCTGCTCCATAACTGGCCAGGTCTGCCTCCTCTCCTCCCTCGGGTCCAACAAACTCGCAGCTACCTGAAGAATCGTGTCACTCCAGGTCCTTGAAATGGCTCCTCATGCTTTTGATGACTGCATCAAGGAGTTGGCTTTTCAGTCTATTAACATAAAATTTTAATTTAAATAGTTTGCTTCAAAGGCAGGGACAATATTCAGTTAAAACATGTCACGCAGTGAACACGATTGAGTGAGCCCTTTTATGAACAACAGGCTAACTGAACTATATCAACAAATGCTCTTATTTTCCCTTTTTCCATTTGCTACCTGTCAAATCTACCCCTGCTCTCCTGGCTAAAGCTGTGGAGCTGCACTGCGTGGAACAGGCCCTCTGTGGAGTCCTGAAGAAAGCCTTGAAGGTTCTCTCCAGCTGCTGAGTGCATGCTTGTGAGCATGAGCAGTGCAGTCTCAAAGGCCTGTAAGGCCTTGGGGAGTGTAACATTGTCTTCCTGAAGCTTCAGACTTAGACTGAAAAGAATAACAATGTCACTAATACTAACACTACACTATACTAATCACTCAAAACAATACAGAGGAGAAAAAAAAACACGAAAAAAACGGACCAGCTCAAAACTTTTAGGATATCCTGTACCAGGATCATTAACAGAAGGTGGCTGTAGTCCTTCAAGGTCGATTATGTCTGCACCGGCAGATCTGGAAAAAGCGCACACATCACAGTTCAATATGAAAATACAACCCAGTAATGCAAATGCAAATTGAAAAATAGTTGACTCTTTGCCACCGCAATGACTTGCCTGGTTTCAATGGTGTTCTCCATATGTGCCAACACCACAGCATAGTCCTTCATGAGGGTCTGAAGAGTTCTGTCCATCTGCGGGAGCCACCTTGTTCCCCCCAGATTGATCGGCTTCCAGATCTTGTGCTGGAGGACACCACTTAGCGCTTTGAGCTCTCTCTCCAGGCTTTGGGCGAATAGTGGTCCTGTTTGTAGAGGCCTTTGAGGAGCTCAGTCACCTGTATGAAGAAAAGGATAAATTAGTATAGGCAATAAAACATTACTGGGTTAAACATAAATTAATTTCAAATTTATTCATGCAGTAACAATTAGTTTCTTCATTCTGTCATCCCTGTTTCCGGCATCGATGGCTGCCAGTTCTAGTCCATGGGCAAAGCACTGGATGTTAATGAGGTGGGGGACTTCTTCCCGGAGTAGAGTAGAGACCCTACCCCCTAAAGCCTCCTGACCATCACTAAGGGTCCATCGGATCTGAAGCCGACGAACTTCTGCTTCCACTCTGGGAGGCCAACTTTCTGAAATACTGTTTACAGAGTGACAAGGTTATAAATTATGTCCATTTTTTTAACTACCCTCAAACATCTATTTATGAAACAGCAAAACTTCATCAACAAATGTTTCCTCAAATGAGTTTAAAACTTAACTTACCAGCATTAACAGCTGCACCTTGTCCGATAGCAGTGGCATGGTGGCGTTCTCCTGCCAAGGACACATTCTTTGGCTCCCCATCTTTCAGGATCCTGACATAAACTCCCTCAAGGTCACGGATGCTCACATCAGTGGCAGAGTCTGCCAGGACATTGAGGAACTGGGCAGCTCTTAGATCCTCCAAGAATGGTTCCCAAAGGTCATCAAATATAACCATGGCAAATCTCAAGAGAGACAAATGGGTAGCTTTCATGAATCCTAATAGAATTCCCAGTCTGTCACTCACAACATTTAATCAAAATTCATTCAGCTACCATTGTTTTTAAATCATAGCCATACAACATTTATAGAATAGTAAAGAAGTTGACCAAACCTAAGCCCCGCACACACACACACACTTCGTAAACCTTACACATACAATTCATTTTCTATGGACAAAATACAAAATCAACCTTTTCTGTGTTTTAATAATGTGAGTACCATATATGGTGTTGTTAATTGCCCATTACCTTTTCATAGTTGTGATTTGGTCGAATCTTAAGCTGTTCATGAGACCAGTTGTAAAATCACCAGTTTGATCATTAACAAATATTTTTATGGAAAACACAAAACGCCAAACCATAGAAAATGAACTGCGAGTGCCAGGTTTGACTGACAGAATTATAAATAGTGTAATATTAGATAGATATTTGCCTTCGACAAGCCATGTCGGTGTGGTACTGCGTCGCAGGTCAATCCCATTCTTGTGTTGAAGAGCACTCACTGGAGTACGCAGTGAACGGCTGCGTGTTTGTTTTTTATTTAAACATGATACACTGTGGTGATCAGTTTAGCTACTTCCTGACTTGCCTCAGCATTCGTGTTTTGTACAAGCACAGGTGTCACGGCACGATCTTCTCGGGGTAAATATTTGGTTGATGCTAGATCCAACGGGGTGTAGGCATGGAAGTAGATGTGATTGGTTGTTGCGTCGGCCAATAGACAGCGCGGAACCTTGAAGCGCACTGACTGCCAGACCGACAGACAGAGCAATAGTTGGGGCGAATTAAGTTAACAGTTAGCTAGTTTAGTTAGGAACAGTAGAATGACGCTAGACGCAGGTCAGGCCTTGGGCCCTCGCACCTTTACTAACCAACTCCATGTCAACGTGGATTGTAAAAAACACACAGCTAAATAACTATAAAGCTAGCATTAAACAATGCTAGCTAGCAACATAATCCTTGACGTCATATGTAGTCAAAGGACCCCGAGTCGATGTTTCGGTGCGCATCGTTTGTTTCAAGTCAGTGCGCTTCAAGGTTCCGCACTGTCTATTGGCCGACGCAACATCCAATCACGTCTACTTCCGTGCCTACACCCCATTGGATCTAGCATCAACCTGAATATTTTCCCGGCTAAGGCCCCCTTGTTGCATTTTTAGGTAGCCAACGTTCTGCCCATTTAAAATGATCGCGAAACATAGCCTTTGTGGCAAAATAACGTTAATTTTATTTTTATACATAATGAAAATATTATTCAACCCTGATGCAATCAAGTTTGTTCGTCAGTTTGTTAGTCAGTCTATGTCCTGGCTATATTACTGCAAGGTATATAACACGTGATATTCTGTATGTAGTGTTCGCTGTCAATCAGAGGAAGCAATAACTTAATAACCAATCAATCTCCTGTTGCTGGGTGGAGTCACGAATCACTATGGTCACACCGGGTATAAATACAGCAAGTTGTCGGCAGCCCTCTTCGCTGCCATGCAAGCCGGATGCTCTCAGCTCTTGTTATGCCACTCCAGCAATGTTTTTCCCAAACTTGACGTGACTTTGAAAAACGACACCGCTTTATCCGCCTTACTCTCCAATACCCGGCATACTGTGCAATACATAGTTTGAGTTTTGCCCACATACTCAAATGCAACCCAACTAAACTCCTGTTTCCAGGATAATTGAAATACTCTCTTGCGCTTCAGTTAATAAATTTCGTCTTTATCTGCTGCCATTTTCTCGTGAGCGAAAAGTCTGACAGCCACGCATCACATAAGTAGCCTTCTTGAATTCTTGATTGGCATACAGCGTGTGCCAGTATTCTCCGATGCATGCAAGGGGAGGGGCTATACTGTGCCAGAGAATGAGACATAATTTATGATGCGACGATGATCGGAAAAATGATCGAAACATTTTTATTTATTTATTTATTTATTTATTTATTTTAACCGCTTGGCCGATAGGGCAAGTGAGTTGCTAGAGTTACTAGCCCGACGTGGCATTTTACTTGCCCTGGGCAATCGGGCATTCCTTACTGTTGAACCATGCCAGATCCACTCCTTCAAACGAGGCAAAACACTGTCATAATTAAAACGAAGAGAATTAGAGCTGATAAAACAAGTATTATGATAAAAACAATCAAAATAAGGTGATGAAAGAAAAATATAAAGAATTAATAATGTAAAATTATAAAAGTATAAGGTATAAAAGAATAAATAAAAATTGGGCAACAATGAATTTACTATAAAAAAAAGCCTTCCTATAAAAGTAAGTTTGAAGAAGTGATTTAAAGGAAGGCAGTGAGTTTGCAGCCTAATTTCCTCAGGTAGGGATTTCCAGAGCTGTGGGACTCTTACAGAAAACACCCGGTCGCCTTTAGTAAGGAGGCTGGCTGAGGGAACAGTTAAAAAGGACATGCCTGAGGCGCGCAGGCAGCGACCAGGCCCATGGGGCGTGAGTAAATCAGTGATACATGTAGGAGCGAGGCCATGTGGGGCTTTAAAAGTAATTCGGAAAAGTTTAAAATCAATCCTATACCTAACAGGTAGCCAGTGAAGCATTGCAAGAATGGGAGTGATGTGTTCATGTCTCTTGGAATTTGTTAACAGTCTGGCAGCTGAGTTTTGGACGAGCTGGAGAAGGGAGATAGACTTTTGACTGAATACAGGGCGTTACAATAATCCAGACGTGATGAGATGAATGCATGGATGACTTTTTTAAGGTCTGTTTGGGAGAAAATGTTTAACTTCTGTGATGTTCCTAATTTGGAGAAAGCAAGACTGTACTACCTTGGTGATTTGTGGGTCAAAAAAGACACCCAAATTGCAGGCAGAGTGTTAAACATTGGAGGACAGGTTCCCTAGACTCTTTTCCAGGTCGCCAGTAAGGTTAGAGGGGGCCAAATGAAAGGACCCCAGATTTGGACTCATTGAGATGGAGGAAGTTTTGTGACATCCAGCACTTAATAGCAAGGTCTTAAATCCTTATACCAAAACATCAGCATTATCATGGAGGAATAGTTTGATGTCAGGCTTCTTTCCTCCTGGATTGCCAAAATTTGCTTTTTGGTCTTCCTCTTACAAAACTGTTTGAAATATTGGAGTTAATAGAAATGCTGCCAGTATGGCAGATGGGCAGAAAGTTTCCTTATCGAATTCCTAGGTATAATCCACCCCTCATTAGAAGGGAAGTCATATCGGCAATGGAAGAACGCCGCCATGCCATCCAGGCATTTCCATCTGTTTAACAATAGTTAAAATTCCTTGCTGCTTAACAGCTTTTGTTTTATGACACCTTATAGCTGAAAAACAGCATTACGAATTATCAGTACCATTAACTAGTGCAAATACTAACATGCTTTTCACCCTCATTTCACTGAACCATGGGTTAAGGTGGTATTTGTCTTAATTTACAAGGTTATTGAACTTTTTACTTAATAGCCTGTTTTCTACAACTCTTGTCTCTTTTTTTAGGTGGGACCAGAAGACGAGATGTCTGCAGCTAGAGCAATGTTTTCTTCTCACCCAGACCCAGCAATCAATCAGGCATTTGTGACTGACAGAGGGATGAACCCAAGTGTAGGTATGCACAAGGGAATAAAGTACACAAGCTGGTCTCCATTAGGTTGTGATTCTAGTGGACGTTGTCTCCTTGCTTGTCTAACACTTGATCACAGACTGACCATTCATAAGAGCTTCAAGCGTCTAGCATGGACCACCCTGGTAGATCTCACCCATAGGTATGGTGACAGGCTGGAATGCCGTGGATACGCCAGAAAAGATAGCAAACCACCCAAGGACAACCTGTACAACCTGCAAGAGATGCAGCGCAGATACCGTATGCAGACTCCAATTAGGATGGAGTGGTCCAGTATCTACACCATCAAACAACTCCTGGAAGATAACACATGTGTTGAGATGGAGATGCTCCTGTTGGCTGTTCTAATGGAAAATGGGGACCTGGTCCTGTGGAAGTTCCAACTACCGTGTGAGAGCCAGGCTGATGTGACTTTCTATGACATCATCGAATCAGATGTGGACAGACCGAGTGACCTGGCTTGGTGGGAATACGACAACACAGATCGCCGAATGAGTGGCCTCATTGTGGGCAGTGAGGTGGGACCTGTCAAGATCATGCCTGTCAAGATGTCGGCAGTGAAAGGTTACTTCACACTTAAACAACCCGTTGTGCTGTGGCAGGAGGTTGATGAGATTCCAGTTGAAAACATCAAATGTGTCCCAATTTACCACCCAATCCATAAGACCAACTGCAGCCTTGTAGTTGCCACAAGAAGCTGTTATGTGTTTTGGTGCTTGCTAATGATCTCTCGAGCGGGGTTAAGTGTCCATAATGCTCACATTGCAGGTTTACATGCACTTCCCATTGTGTCTTTAGCCGTCACAAGACAGTGTGTGATAGTGTATACCTGCTCTATGGATGGTGAAATTAAGAAACTAACTCCTAGCTTCACCGAAACGACAATGTTCTTCAAGCAGGAAATTGTTTTGGAGCCTGAAAGCTTTCCAGATCGGCGAATGTTTGGTATTACGGTGAGTTATAATGGAGCCTTAATTGCTCTAGCCAGCACACAAGCCATGGTTGGTGGTCACCATCCAGTTGAAAGAAACTACCAAATTGACTTTGTAACCCTGAAAACGCCATCACAAGCAGCAACACTGCTGCTGAAATCTCCCTGCCAGAACCTGTACAAGCAGGCAGATCTATTGGAACTAGTGAGATGGAAGGTGGTGAAAGACAGGTGCGTCCCTTCATACCTGCAGGATGCGATTGACAGGAAGATCCAGGAATCAGACAGTCTCTACTTCTGGCGCTTCAGGCTCTTCCTGGCACGTGTTCTCTATCGATGTCTTCAGAGTGGTTCTGTTCCCCGGTTGAAACCCACACATGCCAACATAATGGAGGAAATGCCTATGGTGAAGAGGGAGAACATGGATGAGGACCTTCTTGAGGTGAATGCTACAGTTACTGCTACAGAGGCCCACCTGATCAGGGCACACATGAAGAAGGTTCTGGGGGTGGTGTATCTCAACATCTGGACTGCTGTGAACACTAGCATCCCCACCTGTGGCATAGTTGAATACCTCTCCAGAGATCAAGGCGACAGGGCAGTTGAGGTAAAGATCATTGTCAAATATTGAATTTTTTCCTGTGTAGAGTTCCAGTTGGTATACATGTTTTCTTGTAAGTTATATTTTGATATGCTGCCCATTCTGTTGGGCTTTCTTTTTCTGTTTTTGTTACAGGTCCTGACTGGCCACATCAGGAAAAAAATGAACAAGCAGACATTTCAAGAGTACTGCAGCCTATGTGACAAGGTCCTACCCTTCACAGACCATAATCAAGCAACGTGTGAAAATGGCCACATGTGGCTCAGGTACAGATAAATTGCCTAAGCTCAATCTCTTGACATCAGTCTACACACCCAAAACGCTAAGCCCATTCAAGCTATTTGCATATTAGGAAATCTGGTGTCATACCAGAAGACTAGCTTTTAGACTCTACACTTAAGTTTGATATTTGGCTATGAATGAAATGTGAAATGACTCCACTTGATTTTCAGAACACTATGAAGTGTCCTAGTCCCCCCCCCCCCTTTTTTTTCTACCCAATTGTACCCGGCCAATTAACCCACTCTTCCGGGCTGTCCCGGTCGCTGCTCCAACCCCCTCTGCCGATCTGGGGAGGGCTGCAGACTATAACATGCCTCCTCCGATACATGTGGAGTCGCCAGCCACTTCTTTTCACCTGACAGTGGGGAGTTTCGCCAGGGTGACGTAGCACGTGGGAGGATCACGCTATTCCCCCCAGTTCCCCCTCCCCCCCGCACAGGCACCCCAACCGACCAGAGGAGGTGCTAGAGCAGCGACCAGGACACATACCACATCCGGCTTCCCACCCGTGGACACGGCCAACCAAGCCGGAGGTAACACGGGGATTCGATCCTGCGATCCCCATGTTGGTAGGCAATGGAATAGGCCGCCACGCTACCCGGACACCCGTGTCCTAGTTTTGATATTTACCATCTCTCCAAAAATATCACCTCAGCATTCTCCCATTGTCTGACTGGTCTTAAATGAAACACAATGCCCCTTGTGGACACAAATGTACAACAACCCATACCCTTTACAGTTTCTGAGCCATAGCTGTGTGCACATATCTATCTTGGCCAGCTGTCTGATTGCTCTCTCTCTGTCTCAGGTGTGTGCTGTCATACAAGACCTGCCAGAATCTGACGTTCAGACGCTGCACCCTACTTGATAGTGTCGCTAGACTTCCAGGGCCTGAAGGTAAGCGCCACATCTCTCCACCTCCATTTCAATCAGCTCTGCTACCTCTTCAGCTCCTGTATTCATCCCACTAAGCCACTCAAATCATTGCTTGACACTTGGATTTCACCCCATAAGAAGGCAAATATTAAAGATTAGCGCTAATTCTTAATAGTGTCCTTTGTTATAACGCGGTACTCTTCTTTTCACGGCTTTAAAAAAACATTTTGGTCTCATTTATTGGAAAAATTAATTGCTACCATAGCACTAATGCAGCCATAAATCCTGGTGGTCATTGTACTCCTTTGTGTCTATTTGACTTGACCACAGTACAAACGTGAATAAATTGTATTCCACCCGTGCCAATTTTATATGGGTTCATGGTACTGTTCTTTTGCAAACCAAACAGATATGGTGAGTGCAAGCAATGGGTTTCTGACTACCTGTGCTCTCTGTACTTTTTTTTCCAGTGTAATTTACATTCATCCTTTTGCCCAATTTGGAGTTTATTTAATGACTTGGCTAGGCTTGTCGTAACATGTTCTGTCATCTGATTTGTAATCTCTTGTGTACAAAAGCACAGGGACCCTTAAACAAGGTCCTTCAGGTGTTTCTGAGCCTTTGGGATTAAAAAGGTAACAAGGCCCGGGCTGTGTTGTCCTCAACATAAAATAGCTGAATATAAATCCCTAGCACTTGGACCTATACACTAGTTTTCGTCTGACCTTTTAGTTTTTTATAAAGCTACCGTTGGTTAGTACAAACCAAGTGATTTTTTTCTCTTCTCAGAGCCAGAGTGGATTAAGAAGCTTCTGCAAGCCCCCTGTACATTCTGTGACTCTCCACTGATCTAAGACCGCAAAGAAACCTCAGGGAACAGATGGGTGTCCTTTCTGCGCTAGTGCCATCTTCTGACACTGGGTCCAATTTTGTCAGTTAGACAAAGCCAATACCTAGAACTTTTTTTTTTATTTGTGTCTCGATGTATTTCACAATAAAGTATTCATTCTCAGATTTGTGTTCTGTATTTACTACATAGTATTGGTGGTAGGGGTGTCATGGCCGGATATGCTGCAATGTGTGCCCTAGAAACCTTTGGGGTGAAGGAAAACCATTTCATTGCAAAGTCCGTTTTCCACTAAAATTAAGTGACAATTTGGATTTTTGTGTTTTTGTTTTTGTGCAAGGTAGAAGTTGGGTTATTGCGTGGCTCCTCCAGTACACTTCAGGTGATCCACAAACAAGCCGCCATTTTCTTGACAACACGGTATCGCCAAACCTGTAGTGAAGGTTTTTATTGCAAATAAGTGGGACTTGTTCTTCTTCCAGACCCATTAAATCTTTTTAAACAAATATTCTGAATAATACATATCTTGGAAAAAAAACCCCAACATACTTACTTTAATTGGCACTGTAAAACTATTTCTAAGCTCTGGGGGGAGGGTGTGCTCAGTCATTCCTTTAGATGAGGACTTCCGCTGTTGTAAACGCAGAAGAGAGCGGCAGATGAGACGAGCAAGAGGCAGGAAGAAAGCGAAGTGTGCTTAAATCCAATGCGGTCCCTCTCGTGGGAGCAGAATCTAATGATATTCACCAGTAATGAGGGGCAGAACATGGCGCCAGATGTGATTCTAATCAAGGGAGGAGGGGGGGTGCTAGAGAGCATATTGTTAAATACAATTAACCCTTTTTATTTTCATGGAGAACAAGGGCCACAGATACACACACCAGTGTGTTCTCCGTCACTCTTCGAGGCCCCCATCCCCCTGCTATCTGAGAGACATGGAGGTCAGTGGCAAGTGATCAAAGAGGAAGTCGGACCTTGGAGACTGAGCTGGTTAGCGGTGCTCCTCTCGACACTTACATCCCCTGCGCAGACTGGTCCTGGCAGAAGGGGAGTGCTAAGAGGAGGATGGGAAAAGGAGGAGGGCCCCCCACCCTCCCTATGGTGTCACTGGAGATGATAGCCTGCCCTGGGGCTAGGCGAGAGAAGGCAGCATGGCTCTCGGCACTCAGGACTTTATAAAAAGGGACCTTATTTTCCACCCATAGTCCTCCACCAAGTGTTGACCCTTGGCTTGAGAGTTGGTAAATATGCAGTCACAATGGGGGGGGGGGGGTTATAAAAAACATGTTGAATAAATATACTGAAAGGATGATTTGGTGTTCACTGCTGAAGCGGTAGCGTAGCTATACTCTCTGGTGTCATGTTACAGGACGGCGGCCAGTGAGTGGTAGGCACCCAATAAGGATGTTGTTTGTCACGTCTCGGGTTTGCGTGGTCTTGTCATTGATAGGTGGAGATGAGCGCCGTTAAAGAGGTTAGCTGTGTTTGGTTGAACCTCCTCCCACTTTAATATAATAATCTGTCAAAGAGCATCCCCACTAGTAATTACTGGCTTCCCCTCCTTTTCTTTCCCCTCTGTCTTAGCTCTCTCCCAAGACTTCAAACGGAGGACCCCCCCCCCCCACCCCCGCTTTGCATACAATATTTATATCCTTTATGTCAGTGGCTGGATGGCATAAAACATTCATAGCACCTTTTCACACTTTTATTTCATATGATATTCCTTTTGTCTTGTTTATATATTTTGAAAAACGATACGTCCCATTGTGTCGTCTCGCGAGCATCGACTCCTTTTTGTTGCTCCAAAATATCCGCGTTTACGCCGCAAAGCGTGGCAGCCGCATCAGCGCGTCACGCACCAGACCGCGCGCTGCCTGATGGGATCACGGCGCCGCTTTGGAGACCAAGGCGGCTTTATAACTCTCCTGTTGATTCGCCGCTTTCGTATTTTGGCACACTTTCTGTTCAAATAATGATAATCGGTTTTGAAAAAGGAGAACGAATGCGACGCTATTCCCTGACCGGCGCTCCCCTCTAGCCGGAGGGTGCTCTGGTTGGGTACTAAACTAAACACTTGATTTGTTAAGTATTGATACAAAGTAGCTGCAGAGACGCGTAACCCACTCCTCCGCAGCTCTTTAGCCATTGGACGCCTCCTCTCGGCAGGCTGCAACTGCGGGGGTTTATTTCAGGCATTGTTCAGCTCTAACTTCATCCATCTAAAAAAAAAACGACGACTGAAAAATAGATGAAAGATCTTTTTTAACCTCTTTGCGCACAAAACACGCACCACCGCCCCTCTATTTAAAAAATAATAATAGTAGTAGTAGTATATGAATATGATATCACCAATTACACACAAATCTCGCTTCTCGTCCTCATCCACAGCGATGACGTTTTGTATACCGAGCCAGACAGGAAGCCGACAAGTCCCTCAACTCCAAAATAACACGGCTGTCTCCAAAGTTTTGGGGCCCCAAAAATACGACACAATAAACACTTTGGCAGCCCGCGCCGCTCACTCTTCCTTCCCACGCCCCCCCCCCTGGAGACTTTGTCTCCCCTTCTGTTTCTAAAGTATTTTAAACTGAGCCGCATCCCCCCAAACTTGTCAGCGCTAATGAAGTCAGTACTGCAAGGGTTGCCTTCTGCTCTCACAACGCTGACGTGGGGGAACATGGTTATCTAACTGGAAGATTCCCCCCCCCTCCCCCGGGGGAGTGGGGGGCCACTGACCCGAGACCAGTCGAGAGGGGTTATGTGGGGAGGTGGGGGAGGTGTGTGGGGGGGGGGTGTATGTCCATCATTAGGCTCGCGACTTGTTCCCGGCCACGAGGGCGCTGAACTGGAACTAATTCTGAACAGCACAGCGGACAATGGGGAGGGAGGGCCACTTTTTTGCTGCT
>NW_026611350.1:35000-38243 GCF_029633865.1 Lampris incognitus
CGGAGCAGATGGTGGCGATGTATAGTGGCACCGTTAAAAGTGCTGTTGGTTTATATATACATATATATATATGTATATGTATATATATGTATATGTATATGTATATATATATTTCAGGACATCAGGACATCCACGACCGAATCCTGCTCGTGCAGACCCATAAAGACCTACGATCACGTACGTTCGCCCCAAACGGAGCTCCTAGCAGCATCTCTGAGTGATGAGCGCTTCTTCTTCTTCTTCTTCTTCTTCTTCTTTTTCTTCTTCTTTTTCTTTTTTTTGTGTTGAAAGTTGATCAGACACTTATGCAAAGGAGGGGAAACTGGAGCAAAGGCATCTTAATTATCTGATGAGGGAAGCTTATCTGAACGGCTTCTTTTTCTCCGCTCTTTTATCCCGCCGGATACACATGGCGGGACTTTACATAACAAAAGAGCTGCCTGACTGGCCCGCTTCGTTTAGGTCGACATGCTGATGCTGATGCAGGAGCGCCGTCCCACACGCATACGTGTCCACACGTGGCTCCTCTGAGAGGGGCTGAATCCCGATGGCCGAGCTATGCATCCCCCCCCCCTACAGTGTATATGGACACTTTCTGCAATACTTGTCTATAATATATATATATTATGTCCACAGCCAGTGATAAGGCCGCATGCTCGAGCCTACTGGAACATTTACGGGGCCTCTCCCTGCAATGAATCTGTAATAATTCCCGATTAAAAGTATTAGTACGGGCTTTGTGTGGTGATTTATTTAAAGGCTGGTACGAAAGCTGGCTCCATTTCCTCCTCTAGGAAATAGGTAATAGGATCTCACGCCAGGCGTCCTTCACCAGCCCGTTTCCATGTGGGCACGTGCGTGCACGTACGCGCGCGCGCACGCACGCACGCACACACTGATATACAGCATCCCAAATGAGTGCTTCTCCTCCATTAGAAGCCCCACACATACGCACAGGAGCCCTGTCACCATCACCGTCACAGTCCCCATGTTAACTTATTCATCCCTGTTAAAGGCCCATGTAACTGGATAGCTGTTAATTAATATAGCTGTCGGGTAAATGGTTGCTGCCGGACCATCGCCACCATCCATCAGTAACATAATCTCAGCTTGTTTTCATGCCAGGCCTCGGGCTCAATTAAGATAATGCTATGCAAACGAGGTCTCTCGCCATTAGCCTCATCACTGAGGGGCCGTTAATGGCATAATTGGGGCACTCCAAAGGACAATTATCGTGGCACCTCCTCCCCACCTATGAGATCAGCCATCATCTCTGAGCATGGAGGCGAGTCACGTGTCATGACCGCAGGGTGAGGAGTCACGGCTGGGAGCCGGTCGAGGAGGTCTACCGTCAGCAGCGGGGAGACAGGGTTCAACATAAAGGTGGTACCACTGTGAAAATATCCTGCCCCCCCCCCCAGCGCAGGCAAGTCGGGGAGCTGCCGACTAAAACGAAAAGTAGTGCGGCGAGCCGGCGCGGAGGAATGATGCGAGAGGCAGAGCTCTCTTTTAATCACAACCCCCGTGCCCCCCCCCCTACACCGCACCACCCCGGGAGTGTTCCTTTAGTCACAATGTAACGAGCCCCCCCCCCGCCCCCCGCGTCCCAAAATGGCGACATCAGTCCAACAGTCACGGTCCTACAGTCAGGTAGTCAGTAAACGGTCCCCTACTTAGTCTGAGTCGAACCCCCAAAACAACAACACAACATTAACCACAACATGAACACCACGTCGCTAAAACACAACTTCAAATCCAACATTAACAGTCCCACTCCCAGCTATGGAGCCCAGGAGGGGACATGGACGACATTTTTTATAAAGCGCGTGCTTTACAAAGTCGCACGCGCGCTTTAGTAAGTGTCATGAATGCTTTAAATTAGTTGCACGCGTGCTTTAACTGGCAGCGCCAGGGCCCGGATTTAAATGGATAGATTATACTAGGTAGGGCATTTTTCTTGGCCCCCCTCCTTCCCACCCCCCAAACAAGCACATTTTGATACTTTGTAAACAAGCTATATTACTTTTAACTGCCACAATGGTTATTATGGTTAATTAGTAAGGTATATATTTTTGTTTATTATTGTTATCTATTTATTGTTTAAAATCTTTTATGTTAAATATTGTAACCGGTTATTTTCTTGCCCGGTGCGGGATTCGATACGGGGTATACTGCACCACAAGGCGACATCACTAACCGCTCGACTAAAGGTCGGACCCCTTAGCTAGGGGCTAACGTGTCTTATTAGTAGTTATACAACATTGTTAATTAGACCAAAAGTTGATGTTTTTATCCGTCTGTCTGGGCCCCCCTGTGGCAATCAGACCCTAGGCAGCTGCCTAGTTTGCCTATGTCTAGATCCGGCCCTGCACAGCGCGCTTTAGTAAGTCACACGCACACTTTAAGTAAGTCGCACGCGCGGCTTACATATATGCGCTTTATAAAAAAATAATTGTCCATGTTACTTCCCGGGCTCCGTCCCATCAGCCATTGCGCTCCCCTCGCCATTGAGAATTTTCAAATTGCGGGGTGGCAGGGGAAGGCTCATTAATATTCATAAAAGAAGCCCTGCCTGATTGAACGGATCGGGTAATGACACGGCGCATAGGCCGAAAAATGTTGAGGCTTCCGGGTTACTTCCGGGTACAAAGGGCCAACTGAGTAGTGTTACTCCCATAATGCCTCTAGGCTATGAGAATGAGCGAACCGTGTTCAGGATCAGGCGCTGCACGTTCATGAATGCTATGCTAGTGGACTTCATGGATGCATAATAAGACTACTACGGAACTTACTTGGGACTTGAAACCATGGATGTATTTATACAAACGGGCAAAAAAAAAGCATTTACATTAAAAACAAAGTCTAACAAGTGACCAATAAATGCGACCCAAAACCACAAACTCAAGACACAATATGACCACGCGTAGAGTGCTCATACACAGCCGTGACGTCATGCAGGGAAAAAAAAGATTTTTCTGGGCTTTTTCTGGGCTTCGGAAAAAAATTAAAAAGATTAAAACCCCATGGTTGAAAAATATACAATACAAAGAGGAATAATTGACCATGATTATAGCTGCAGGTGGGTCCTGCCAACAGTTTTACAGACGTGTCTTTTACAGTGGTGGTCTATGGGGAAAATGCATTTTGGCCGCAGGGGATTTTTCCCGCTGCAATACCGCGAGTGACCACTGGAAAATAATGGCTGCAAGGCTAAGTGGAGGCGCCGTATCCAGTTCTACTAAT
>NW_026611351.1:0-38065 GCF_029633865.1 Lampris incognitus
ATGGCAAGAAGAACTGGAGTTGGTCCCTGGATGCTGCATGGCGGCTGCCCACTGCTCCTAGCTACACAGCTAGGATGGGTTAAATACAGAGCGTAATTTCCCCACGGGGATCAACAAAGTATCTCAAAATTACAAAAAAAATCTTCATCAAGTACCTTACATGACCTGATCTTTTTTTCCAACTAACTTGTCATGACCACATCCTGCAGCTAGTACCATGACCTAATTTCATTGGACAATGCTCATCAACACAAACAAGGGTGCTGAGTGAACATAGACGATGCACCGACACCATTTTTCCCTGATGAATACCAATACCAAGCACGAAACCTACAGCACTGGTTAACAAGCCTACAGTGTCACAACGTCCATCACCATGATGTGTTTATCAACTACCACGGTTAGTTTAGAAAAGCATTACAAACCTTTTGTCAGTCTAATATGAGAAACACGGTGAACAGGATGACTTGATTTGTTTTGCTGCTTTATTCTCTATATTTGCTGAAACTTTTTTATTCGACGCCCCCCACCCCACCTTGTGGCAGACAAGTAGTACTACAGTGTGATGAACAAACGAGCTAGCGAATAGATGGGGACAGATCCATAGCCTCCACTCCTCTGATGTCATCAGGTTGGGGTGGGGTGGAGGGGACACCAAAGAGCTCCTCGTCTGATCCATAACTTTTATATAGCGTGCCGTTATACTTCGAAATTTGACATATGTGTCATTGGTATTCTATTCAAGTAGGAGGCAATGAGGTGTAAAGCAGTTTAACAGCGGAAGCTTTTAAAAAGATGGAACCAGTGAAGTGCTTTGATATGGGAGATTAACATCAGAAATCACTTCTAGACAATGAGAAAGTTAAAAGGCTGTATTTTCTTTTTAATGTTTTTAGTCGTCTCAGTTTTTTTTAATACTACTAAAATAGACTACTTCTGAGGGAACTATCCATCCATCCATTATCTGAACCGCTTATTCTGCTCTCAGGGTCGCAGGGATGCTGGAGCCTAGTCCAGCAGTCATTGGGCGGCAAGCGAGGAGACACCCCAGACAGGCCGCCAGGCCATCACAGGGCTGAGACACATACACACACACACACACACACACACACACACACACACACACACACACACACACACACACACACACACACACACACACTGATACCTAGGGACAATTTAGTATGGCCAGTTCACCTGACTTACACATCTTTGGACTGTGGGAGGAAACCGGAGCTCCCGGAGAAAACCCATGGGGAGAACATGCAAACTCCACACAGAGGACGACCCGGGATGACCCACCAAGGTTGGACTATCCCGGAGCTCGAACCCAGGACTTTCTTGCTGTGAGGCGACCGCGGTAACTATCCATCTATCCATCCATTATCCAAATCGCTTATCCTGCTCTCAGGGTCACAGGGATGCTGCAGCCACCCCAGCAGTCATTGGGCAACAGCCGGGGAGACACCCTGGACAGGCCACCAGGCCATTACACAGGGCCGAAATGTGTGCGCGCACACACACACACACACACACACACACACACACACACACACACACACACACACACACACACACACACACACACACACACACACACACACACACACACACACACACACACACACCTAGGGACAACTTAGTACGGCCAATTCACCTGACTTACATGTCTTTGGACTGTGGGAGGAAACCGGAGCCCCCGAAGGAAACCCACACAGACATGGGGAGAACATGCAAACTCCACACAGAGGATGACCCCCCCAAGGCTCAAACCCAGGACCTTCTTCCTGTGAGGTGACTGCGCTAACCACTGTGCCACCATGCCACCCCTGAGTGAATTAACCAGATAAAATATCCCTCACATATTTTGTAAAGACAGCTTCAGATACTAATTTGATAATCTGTGTGTGAGAAATAGTATGTCCTGTCTTTCGCTGAACCTTCCTGAAACGTTTGCCCAGTGAGATTATGTTAAACGCTTGTGACACACATGGGGAATTTATTTTTGGGGGTGTGCTTATATCAGAAGTTAACTGGTGGAGAAAAAATTACGAAACAAAACATTTGCATGTAAATTTGCTACTCCTAATTTAACTCACACAAGTTGTTGAACAAACCTGTGACCTAGCTGAATGGCACCACTTCCTAAGGTTGTCCCAAAAATGAAAAGAAAAGCTCTCGCACCCTTGTATCACAGCCTACTTGAGGACTTAGGACAAATCACACGAACACTGTTAAGTGATTACACCCTCAGCTAATACCAAACTGTATGTGGGATGTGGGACAAGGCCAAATACTGAACAGGGTCTTGAGTAGTTTTTTGATTCATCATCTTCTTTTTTTTTTAATCTTGAGATACTTTATTGATCCCCGTGGGAAAGTGTGCTCTGCATTTAACCCATCCTAGCTGTGTAGCTAGGACAAGTGGGCAGCCGCAGACCAACTCCGGTTTGCCTTTCCATGCCTTGCTCAAGGGCACAGACAGGAGTATTAACCCTAACATGCATGTCTTTTTGATGGTGGAAGGAAGCCGCAGCACCCACAGAAAACCCACCGCAGACACGGGGGAGAACATGCAAACTCCACATAGAGGACGACATGGCATGACCCCCAAGGTTGGACAACCCCAGGGTTCGAACCCAGGACCTTCTTGCTGTGAGGCAACCGTGCTAACCACTGGGCCACCGTACTGCCCAAAGTATACGTAAGAGTAAAGTAGTAAAGTGTACGTAAGAAATAATCTATGAAAAGGTGTGCATTAAAGAGAGACTGACATGCCCTTTCTGAACACATTTTTTAACATAAGGAGTTTGAATCATAACCGAAAATAGGTGTGGTTTTATGAATTTAAAGCTATTGGCTACTGTCTTCCTGGGTGGTTGTTTGGGTGTGGCTCGGTGTTCGCGTGGGTGGGGCTCGGTATTGCTCGTCACTTGCCGTAGAAAAAAATGAAATATTCGGTGGTGCGAGGATTTGAATCACTGAGCTAACTAGCTCAGTGATTCAAATAACTAGCTTGGTGGTAGGCCTACAGCACGGCAGTGCAATACAACTTGGCGAATAATATGTTCAATGATACAAATAACTGTTAGATAGATAGATGATAGATATTTAGAAAAATAGATAGACAGATAGATAGATAGCAATACTTCGTAGCAAGCTTGATAATAAAGTCTCAGTAAAATAGCACAAACTGGAGCCAAGTAGCTAGCAGGAGGGGGTGAAAGAATGGCTCCTCCGTGGCTTTTCAGCATCTCGCTACTGACACACCCTATATGCAAATTGACTGGTGTCTACGTATCCACCGGCACAATTTGTCATTGGACACCATCTACAGTCAATCACAGATCTCTCTCGAGCGGCCGCAGACGCGCTGTTTCGGCCACTGAATTTCTCCGTGGTCACATTCCAACTTGGAACATAGCCTATTAGTAGGAATTTTCAGATTTTGATGTCCGTATCACTTTAAATGATTTTAACAAAAGACAAATGTCAATAACACTGAGGAGAGATAAAAAAGCTAGCTAGCTAACTGTATATCACCACAACAGACAGAGGGAAAGAGAAAAAAACATTATTTAATGATGAAATTATAAGACTTAGAGGCACTGCTGTTCTGGCTTCCTCTCCTTTACTCTTTTCCCTCTCCCTCTCTTCTAAAAATCCATGTTCATCACCCAAACACTTCTCTTTCTCTCTTTCTTTCTTTCTTTAGCAGACTTTCTCTGTCTCTTCCCCTGTGTTCTTTCTGGTTTTTTTCTCCGTTTTATGCTGTGTTTATATGTTCCTATCAATCACTGTCTCTCTAACCTCCCCTCCTTCAGCTCAGTAGCACGCCAATTTAAATCCCATTTCACATGTGAACCTTATTACAAAAATTCCCCAGAGCAATTGAAATTTGTTTGAAAAAAAAAAAAAAACAGATAACGTCTCCATTTCTCTCTCTTCCCCTTTTGCTTTTAGTCTCCTTCTCTCATTCTCTCCCACTCCTCTCTGCCTCAGTAGACAGCTGAACTGACACAGCGAGGGGAGACGGACAATTCGACTGGAAGAGATACATCAGTTACACACACACACAAAGACATATATATATATATATATATATATACGCACATACACATATACGCACAAGCACACACACGCACACACACACACACACACAGACGAAAGGATGCATACACATACATTAATGCCTGCTGGGGCCCACGAACATGCCCACTCAGGCACACGTGAATGAACAAATGCATAAAGTCGTATACATAGATGCATACGCCGCCCTCAGTTCTGTCTCTCTCTCTCTCTGTCCCCGTCAAACGCACACAAACGAAACACACACAAAGAATTGTCCAGTCTCCTTTTCAATCTCTTTCACTATCTCTCTCCCTCCCTCCCTCCACCCCCTCTCCCTGCCTCCCTCCACCCCTCTCCCTGCCTCCTCTCTCTCTCTCTCTCTCTCTCTCTCTCTCTCTCTCTCTCTCTCTCTCTCTCTCGCTCTCTCTCTCTCTCTCTCTCTCTCTCTCTCTCTCACACACACACACACACACACAAGGAATTGTCCAGTCTCCTTTTCAATCTCTTTCACTATCTCTCTCTCCCTCCCTCCCTCCCTCCCCTCTCCCTCCCTCTCTCTCTCTCGCACACACACACACACACACACACACACACACGCACACACACACTGTTGCTACCTACCTTAAAAAACAACAACAAAGGTTTAGGCTACTGCCTGCGGGTATTGTTAAAATCGGCGCTGATCTCAAATCGCAGACGGATCAGGATATGGCCCAGAGGCTGTGAGAGCATCACTGCGTTCCCTTTACCTCTTCCAGCACTAATTCCACATCAAGTATCTATCCAAGCAGAACAACAACTGTAAGATAACATCAGGCCCTCAGCTGACAACATACACAAAATACCCCGCAAATATAGATAAACCACACACAGAAACACAGATAACATATATACACGTACCGCTCCACACAATGATATACATAAGCCTACACATGCACACATACAAAACACACAGCAGAATGTGGATAAATGCACACATTACGACTCAAATACACTTACATACTATGGAGGGTTTATTTGGTTAAGATTAAAGGTAAAATCCCAAATAGAGAATTAAAAGAGAAAATTAAATACGATTATTATTTTACTCCAATACTAGGAATAATCAGGCAATAATAGCCTGGGTGCGTAAGATGGCGACGTTCGACTTCCGACATGCGAGTACTTGCACAAGAACTTCCGGGCCGGTTTGTTGAGAGAAGAGACGGCTTTGTTTTATAGTCGTTGTATGCAGGGTCTTCCTAAAATCACGGTCAATGTTGTACATCGCATCGTGAGTGCTTCCTCTGTAGCTCAGACGAGCAAAAAAGAAAAGGGGTTTAAGATGTGTATTTCGAGCTACATCAACAACTACGAGGGTGAGTAACGGCGTCATGAGAACTATGCTAATGTAACGTAACTCAATCAATGCCCGCTGCGGGATTCGATCCGGAGTGCACAAGGCGACATCGCTGACCGCACGGCTAAAGGGGCCGACACCCCAGCCACCCGGCCAGTGAGTCTCCTGTAGTTTACACTAGCACTAGCTAGCTAGCTAACTGTAATGTTAGCTGGCTGCCTTGCAACTAACATTACCTTGCTACTTTCTTTTTATTCGTCAGTTTTTATTAGTCACATTGCATCTTCTGTACAGTTGTTAAAGTATAGACCAGTACTTATTGCAATCTACTACGTGTGTGTGAGAGAGGCATGGTGGTGGGGGGGGGGGTGGAGAGACTGAACAGGTGAGTTAATTTGGCAAGGGCGATTAAATGAAATGACACAAATCAAACATACCGGGTATAAAACCGAATGTCCTCATCGGAACCTGCAAACCGCCTCTGGCTGAATTTGGACTGTAGCTGGACGGTCTCTAGTTGTTCCTGGGGCACTTCTCTTTGTTTCCTCACTGACTCGTTTTGGGCCAGGGCATCATCCAAAACGGCAGGATTAGGAGCCACGCAACAGTCATGCTCTTGCAGGCAGCTGCTGACATCCATCTCATTATCAGAGGAGTCCAGAGCTGGCAGAGGAGCGACAGCAGGACGCTCCCACACACCTAACCTGGGTGTGGGTTTGGGAATACTGTCGCGGTTTTTCTATAGCCCGGGTAACTATGGATGGAGGCGGGGACTTTTAGGTGCGACAAACCGGGCTTCACCACCGTTAGCTAGATAGCTGCGCCAATGCTAGGGCTAGCCTGCTAGTTAGCTAGTTAGCCGTGTGCTAATGGGTTAGCAAGCTCACCTTGGGACCAGGGCTGGTGATGGAACCGGGCGGCTGAGCTCTAGGCGGGGCGGGAGATGGATGGCTGCTCTCCGGGGTGCGTGTCTCTCTCTCTCTGTGTACTCTGGCTCCGGTGTGACCGGGTGAATGTCTCTCTCAGTCTCTCTGGGGAAGCTCTCGGGGGTAGTCAGCTAGCTACAGGTACCGAGGCAGTCTGCTGCTAACACTACCACTGCTAGCCACCGTATCTACTGTCTAGCCCAGGATACGCTAGGTTTCCCTGCTCTATCCCACGCTAAGGTGACAGTCTACGATATGGTTACTAAACAGTTCTGGCGCTTTGTCTCTCCCGCGGTGTCTAATATAGTTGCGTCTGTGACAGCGCGAGCTAACCTGTGATTGGTCCTCTAGCTGCACGAGCCCAGTGCAACATTCCAAGTACATCCCCAGGCATTTCCCACTACACTGCCCCCCTCCAGCACTGTTGAGTCCCTTCAACATAAATGAACAACAGACTACAAAGATCAGTCTGATTAATCTAACACGATAAACGGGACAGAACACCCGCGAAATGAACTAGGCCCGGAACAAAGGGCGTCAAACAAATGTGGGTGGTCGCTATCCATACTGGACTCTTGTGACTAGCCTAGTAACCCCCAAGTCAACTAGTCACGTCCGTCAAAGTTAGTCTAGGAGCCAGGCGGGCCTCCGGACTGGCCGGCCCCGTCTGGTGGTGTACGGGAGATGGGACTCAGCGGCGTCGGCTTCATCTCCTTCTGGGTCAGGGGCGTTGGACTGCCCGCCCGGAGCACAGGCTGCTGTCCCACGACGTTGGGTGATTGTCGACTCGCCTGAAGAGTAGCTGGCAGCAGTGTGTTGGAGCGGCTGGAACCGAGCCGGGGAGCCTGGTGTGCTGGGTCCTCCATCGTCGTTTGCGTGGAACAGGTCCTCCAGCCGGAGATCAAGGTCTTCATCGATCTCCTCCTGCTCTGTCACTCCTTCGTACTCCTCTGTTCTCTGCGCCCCCGGCTCCTCCATGTCAGCAGCGGGAGGACCTCCTTCAGGTGTTTCCTGCGGCCCTATGGCTGGTGCTGGAGCAGACAACAGAGCATGGCGCCTCCGCTGAATCCAGACCGGCACGTCGTCTGAGAGGTAGGGTAGCAGTCGATCGTGGTGGAGGACTCTCTCCTTACGACCTTCCTGGACTCTGTACAAGACGTCTCCCATCTTCTCTGTGATGAGGCCGGGACCTCTCCACCGTGGCTTCAACTTTGGAGATTGACCCTTCTTCCTGGTGTCGTCCCGGACATACACTAGATCTCCAGGGTGAAATGTGCGTTGTCGAGCACGTAGGTCGTGGTCCTTCTTGTTCCTGAGCTGGGCAGCACGGAGATGCTGGCGCGCCACTTCGTGGGTGTCCCGCATGTTCGCCTCCAGGTCAGCAACGTACTCGGCTGGGGAAGTGCGATGAACGTTGGCTTCCTGCACCCTCAGGGTGAGTCCTTGCGGCTGGTTGACTTCTCGCCCAAGCATCATCCGGTTTGGTGTGTAACCCGTACAGGCATGGGGTGGGCTGCGGTAAGCCCCGGCGAGGAGGTGGAGGTGTTGGTCCCACTCGCTCTGGTGTTTCCCCACGTAACAGCGGATCATTTGCAGGAGAGTTCGGTTGAACCTCTCGACTTGACCATTCGACGCAGGATGGTAGGGGGTCGTTCTGGTCTTGGTCACCTGGAGAAGTTCACAGAGCTCACGAAACAGGACACTCTCGAAGTTGCGTCCCTGGTCTGTGTGGATCTCCAGGGGTACTCCAAACCTGGAGAGGAACTCCTGTAGCAGCTTCTGAGCGGTGATCTCTGCAGTTTGCTCGGGGATCGGGGCCACCTCCACCCAGCGCGTGAACTGGTCCACCATCACAAGGATGTATCGGTTCCCCATCTTGGATACTGGGAGCGGTCCAACCACGTCGATGTGAACCCTGTCCATAGGAGCGCCGGCCTGGTACATCTGCAAGGCAGCTCTGCCTGTTCTTCCAGAGGATTTACACGCCTGACATTCAGGACAGCGTCGGACGAACTGGTTCACACTGTCAGTCAAACCAACCCAGTAGAACTCTCTGCGAACTCGATGGTAGGTCTTCTCACGGCCCAAGTGACCGGACAGCAGGGCGCAGTGACACAAACGTAGGACCTCTTCTTGGAGCGCTGTTGGAACAATGAGACGGAGGATGGATGGCGTGTCAGCTCCTTCGTCCCAGCGGTAGTACAGGACTCCATTTCGCCTTTCTACTTGCGTCCAGACCAACCAGTACTTCCGTGCAGCAGGTCCTTCCAGCGCCATCTCCTCCTGTGACGGTAGCTTCCCCTCATCCTTCCACTGGTGCAACTTCGCTAGCACGGCGTCTCCCCTCTGGCGCTCCGCTAGCTCGTTGGTCGAATACTGGGCTAACCAGTTGATAGCAGGTGGTTCACTCTCTTCAGCACCATTCTGATGTTCATTGACAGGTTGTGACATCGTTAGGCCTCCTGCCTCTCCTCCTGGAGCCGATGGTGGAACGCCCTCTTCTGCCGCTCCGGAGGTGTTCTCTTCCGAGTCAGTTCGACGGATCGCTAGCGGGACCACATCATCCACATCGTCGCTGAACCTTGCCCAATGGTGGTGTTCACAGTGACAGTAGGAGCAACCTCCACAAGGCAGCGAGTCCAGACTCTCCCCAGCATGATAGCAGTCACAGGCGGGTTTGGGTGACCTGGACAGCGCGTCCGCGTTGCTGTGCTTGACTCCTGGCCGGTGTTCGATTTTGAAGTCGTACTGGCTCAGCTCCTCGATCCACCTCGCCAGCTGGCCTTCTGGGCTCTTGAACCGAAACAGCCAAATCAAACTGTTATGGTCCGTCCGGATGATGAACGACCGGCCCAACAGGTAGTGGCGAAACTGCCGTGTGAAGCGGACTACAGCCAGAAGCTCTCGGCGTGTGACGCAGTATCGCTGCTGTGTGCTTTGCAGATGTGCACTGGCATAGGCTATGACCTTTTCTTCTCCTGCTTGCATCTGTGACAGGACAGCTCCGACGCATGTGTTGGACGCGTCAGTGTCGAGCAGAAACAGTCCATCTCGAGTGGGGTATGCCAGAAGAGGTGCCGTGGTGAGTCTTGCCTTTAACTCCTCGAAGGCTACTTGTTGTGTGTCGCCCCACTTATACTCCTCCCCCTTTTTTCTGAAGTTCGTAGAGGGGGCTGCACAGATGGGCAAATCCTCGCACAAACCGTCTGTAGTAGTTACACAAGCCGAGAAAAGCCTGGAGCTCAGTGAGGTTTCTTGGGGTCCTCCAGTCGTTCACAGACTTCACAAGCTCCGGGTTCGGGCTGACTCCGTCTCCGCTCACGACATGCCCCAAGAACAGGACCTCCCTCCGCAGCAGGTGGCATTTAGATGGCTTGAGTTTGAGACCGTACGCCCGGATGCGCTCCAAGACCTTCCCCAGGCTCTGCAGACCCTCTTCGACTCCACGCCCCAGCACAATGATGTCGTCGAGGTATACAAGCAGGTGTCTCCACTGTAACCCTCTCAACACCACCTCCATCGCACGTTGAAATGTGCCGGGCGCATTGCACAGCCCGAAGGGCATTCGGGTGTACTCGAACAGCCCATAGCGTGTTATAAAGGCTGTCTTTCCACGATCATCCGGGTGCACTCCAATCTGCCAATATCCACTTTGCATATCTAAAGTCGAGAATACAGTGGCCCCCTCGAGGGTGTACAGACACTCTTCGATCCGCGGCAGTGGATATGCATCTTTGAGAGTCAGGTCGTTGAGTCTTCTATAATCTATGCACCACCGCACACCTCCGTCCTTCTTTCTAACTAACACCACTGGAGAGGCCCATTCCGAAGTGGATGGTGTAATCACTCCGGCCTCTAGCATGCTCTTCAGGTGCCGCTCCTCTTCTTGTTGAAAGCCCAGGGGCGTGCGCCGAGCCGGTTGTCGGACAGGTTGGCCTTCGCTAGTGTTGATTCGGTGCTGGACCGCATCGAAGCGCCCCAGGTCCGCGTCACTGGCCGCGAACACGCCCTGGTGTTCAATCAGGAGTTGTTGCAGGGCCCTCCGCTGATCCTCATCCAACCCTTCACTGGCGGACTCATACAGGGACGACAGATGGTCGGGCAGACACATAGTTGGTGACGACTCCATCCGTCGGACTGTGGCTGGTTCATTTTTTCGGGTCATGTCGTCCTCTTGTGGGGCCTGAAGCTCCTCTTCCGCCTCCACTAGCACGCCGAGGCAGGCTCCTTTCTTCAGCCTAACTTCTTTCGGCATCAGGTTACACAGTCGCACAGGGACGTGTGGGGCAACGTTGACCAACACACTGCCAGATGAAACTCCCTCGGTGAGGCCAGCAGGCTCCAGGACGGCGGAGATACCTGCCTTGGGGCTTTCCACCACACCCCAGACGTCCTGCTCGCTCTCCGCTGATAGTGTCAAAGAGTCCTGCAGCAGTACGCGAGAGACGGCGTACTCCCCCACGAACGTACCCACGATAACTGTGGCCACTGGCTCCCCTTCGACGTAGACCTGGCCTCCCCCGGATACAGTGACATGAGCGGCCAACATGAGATCTAGGCCCAGGAGGAAGGGGTCGCGGATGGGCGCGACGAACACATCCCATTCGATGGTCTTGGGGCCCAAGCGGATGGTCACCCTATACTTCGGGGTTTCAGCCATGTCTTTACCCTCTTCAGCATTACGCAGAATGGCGATTCCGACGCTCGGCTGGTCGGCCAGATTTAATCGTTGGAATGTGTCTCGGGACATCACCGTGGCTTCGGCCCCTGTGTCAACGATGCACTTCAGCTGCAGGCTGTTCACGGTGATGGGAATGACGAGACTGGGTCCATTCCCCGAGGCTCGGCCGAGATTGACTGATGGCTGCTCGCTGACCTTCCTCGGAGCCCTCGGGCTTGGTGACCGTGAGTTACACTCTCGCTTGAAATGGCCCTCCTCTCCACACTGGTAACAGGTCCCTTTGCTGCAGGAACTTGGGCTCGGGGACCGCTGCGCGCGTTGCCCCGTGTGCGCGTAGGTAGCCCGCTCAAGCGTCCTTCCCCGTTCCACTCCTACTTGTTCTTTGGCCATGTACCGCTCGATGTTTAAGAGCACCTTGTTAATGTTGTCGATGCCACTGGCCAGGGTCTTGAGCTCGGGGGTGCTCATGCTGTCTCCTACCGGCGGAGGACTTGGAGAGCTATCACGACGCCGCTCGTCTTCCCATGCTACTCGCCGGATTCTCCCTTTTCCTTCAACCTCTCGCCCCAGCGTCGCTTTAAAGTCATACTCGCGTGCCTCAACCTTCCTGATTGCTTCAGCTAGTGTTTTGGGTTCTGCCCCCAGGACTTCATACGCGATGTTTTGGTTCTTCAGCCCGCACAGAAAGGCTTCTGCAGCGTAGGCCTCCTGCAGTGTAACACCAACCTGCGGGTATGCCAGTGTGACAAGTCTCCTCACTTCCTCGCCAAACTCATAGAGGGTCATCTCTCTGGCCTGCTTAACCTCGCTGAGTTTACGGCGCGCAGTTCCCTCAGGCAGCTCTTTACCGTAGTGGCGGCGTAACTGGGTGATGAGCGCGTGGTAGTCATCTTTTATCGGAGCCGGCTGCGCGATGACAAAAGACATGGCGTTGTCCCTCAGTCGGAGATACAAGGCGTCCAAACAGGTCTCGTCGGTCCAGCCCCTCTTTCTCGCCATCCGTTCGAATGGTCCAACGAAACTATCCCAGTCGCCCTTACCATCAAAAGTGGCGAGGAGCTTGATGTCATTTTCGTGTCCTCGGTCGGGACCTTGTGAGCTTCGGTTGCCGCTCCGACTTTGAAGGTCTCCTGTCTGGCTCTGTTGACCTCTAGAGGAACCTGCCTGCCCTCCAACGCTGTCATCCAGCAGGTTTCGGCCGCCGTTGCTGTCCAGGGACATTTGGCCACCCTGCATCCCGTCGGGGGGTGGTACTGCAGTCGCTCCATTTATTCCACCATGACCGATCAGAATGCTGGTAAGTGGTGCGGGCTCACTGGGTCCTTTTCCTGTATAGCGCAGGGCTGCTGGGGCCGCTTTGCTGCTCGGCCTGGCTGGCGTCTCCTCGTTGCGCCGGTCGCTCAAGTTAGCCACTGCGGTCATAGCTGCTGGCAACAGGTGATCAGCGCCGTCTCGCTGTCTGGCCCCTGGGTTCTCCCGGGCCGGGGTGAACTGCGAGAGTAGGCTCATGTCTTGCACCGTTCTGCAGTTCGTTCTCCGAGCACAGCCCCTGCCGACCCTACACCACTATCGCTTTGAGGGCTACTAGGAGAAACCCCTTGCTTCACTACTTGAGCGATGGGCGATAAACCGGGAGGCTCACCTTGGATATCTGAACGATGACGGGCCCAATCGGTGCGCTGAATGGGAGGTGTGGGGGGACGAGATCGCTTAGCCACCGCTTCCGCTAGTCCATCGATACGCGCTGTGAGGGCCTCCATCTGCATCTCTATCTGGCGTTGCATCTTAACCTGGGTCTGGCGTTCCATGTTTTCCATCTGGCGTTGCATCTGAACCTGGGTCTGGTTCATGGTTTCCATCTGCGCCAGGAGGAGCTTCATCCAGGCGTGCTCTCCGGGGTCTTCTGTCCCCACACCAGCACCATCCAGACTCAACTCAGACTGTTCTTTTACATTTTCTTTGTCCTGTGACATTTTTATTTTTCCACTGATTTACGTGACTACTGAAGAAATTACAGTGCTTCACAAAATGGCTGACTCACTCAGTTGCTAGCTAGCTATAGCGATGCCGCCAAAAAGCTGCTAAATGCTGCTTTGAAATGCTGCAGAATGTCAATGCTAATTAGCTAGCGCCACTGGACGTCCTTTTGTGCACTTTCAGGGTGAAACTCGGTGAAAAACAATATCCTCACAGTGTGAATGGCGTTGAGAAACTAATGAGTCTTTTTATTCACTTTTTCGTTTGGGTTCCACTTCATAAAGAAGTTTCTTATTCACTTTTTTCGTTGGGGTTCTACTTCACGAAGAAGTACAAAATGGCTTCTTGCTAGCTGGGTTAGCTCACAGTGTGCAGGCTGAATTATGCCGCCATGTGACCGGGGCAGGATCCTCCGGTGTTGAGATTATGGCGAATCCCAACCTTTTATCCCACTTCTGACACCACTTGTCGCGGTTTTTCTATAGCCCGGGTAACTATGGATGGAGGCGGGGACTTTTAGGTGCGACAAACCGGGCTTCACCACCGTTAGCTAGATAGCTGCGCCAATGCTAGGGCTAGCCTGCTAGTTAGCTAGTTAGCCGTGTGCTAATGGGTTAGCAAGCTCACCTTGGGACCAGGGCTGGTGATGGAACCGGGCGGCTGAGCTCTAGACGGGGCGGGAGATGGATGGCTGCTCTCCGGGGTGCGTGTCTCTCTCTCTCTGTGTACTCTGGCTCCGGTGTGACCGGGTGAATGTCTCTCTCAGTCTCTCTGGGGAAGCTCTCGGGGGTAGTCAGCTAGCTACAGGTACCGAGGCAGTCTGCTGCTAACACTACCACTGATAGCCACCGTATCTACTGTCTAGCCCAGGATACGCTAGGTTTCCCTGCTCTATCCCACGCTAAGGTGACAGTCTACGATATGGTTACTAAACAGTTCTGGCGCTTTGTCTCTCCAGCGGTGTCTAATATAGTTGCGTCTGTGACAGCGCGAGCTAACCTGTGATTGGTCCTCTAGCTGCACGAGCCCAGTGCAACATTCCAAGTACATCCCCAGGCATTTCCCACTACAATACTCATTCCACGCAGAGTGTGAGGACACCACCTTTCTTGAGCCTCCTTAACACACCTGTAGCTGGCACAGCGAAACCACCCTGGAAACCAATTCAAAACGCACACGCTACACTTTGGTACTCTTGGTGGCGGTAAATTCAAACCTCCTTATCTTCGCTAGCCACTTGGCTCTTTCCTCGCAGTTACTAGGGAAGGAATGGAAACTTAAAGGAGAATTACAGCGCGCCGAATTCGCACACTGTGGCACACAGCAGTGCTCAGTGGAGCTTGAGTCACGGCGGCGATACTTTTTTCGGACGACATTAAGATTTCGGACGGATAAGTTAGCAACTAACTAATGATTCGGTAGGACGGAAGCATCCGGTTGTACTTCTTATGCAACCAGACACACCCGGAAGTTCCGCAGCACGATATTAATGCACTGAGCTCATTAAATGATTTTAAAAAAAGGAAACTGAAAGAGCAAATTTAAAATGTAAATTATTATTTGAAAATGTAAAGTGAAAAAAAGTGAAATTTAAAATGTAAAAGCTTAAATGGAAATGTCTTTATGCATGATCAATAATTCAGGGAAGAAAACCACAAAAAGTTGAATCAGTTCATCTGGACACGTTTATCGAGAGAAACGTTTCATCACTCATCTAAGTGACGTCTTCAGTCTCAGCTGACTGGAGGTATCCATAAATCCTTAAATGGAAATGCTCAAATTGTAAAAATGAAATTGAAAATGGCAACAGAAATAAGAAAAGGGAAAAAAATAAATCATGAAACTCAAAATGGGAAATGGAAAAGCTTAAATTGAAAAACCCAAATTATTACATTTTTTTTTACATTTGCCCTTTACCATTTGGCATTTGGCATTTTAAATTTTATCTGTTCTATTTTGGCATTTTGCATTTACCATTTCTCATATTTAACTTAATCTTTCCCATTTTCCGTTTGACATTTCAAGTCAATTTTATTTGTATAGCCCATTATCACAAATTTCAAATTTACCTCATTTGGCTTTTCGACTGTATGTAAATGAGGAGGAGTGGCCCAAAGGCCGGATGCAGGGTCTGAAACGGCTCGGGCACAGAAGCACAGTTCAGGAAAGTTGGAAATATATTCACCGATTTCCCAGACACTTGAATTAATTCATCTAGACACAACGTTTATTGTGAGAAACGTTTCATCACTCATCTTAGTGACCTCTTCAGTCTCAAATGACTGCAGGTATCCCCACCTTTATGAACAATACAGTGGCATAACGACCAAACCAACGACCAGTTTCATATGCAAACTGCCGTGACCATTAACTAGAGTTATAATGTGCATGTGTACTATTCACAGAGGATTTGGAAATGTTTGCAAACACAGTATTGTAAGATGGTGACAGATGTACTATCCTTCTCTATGAACTCAATCACATGTTGGAAAGTGATCTCATCTAGTTGCTGGATCTGCTTCTCTGGCTTTCGTAGCATCGAGGGTAAAATTTGTTTTTTTTACATAATTAGCTTTTTTTAAATTAGTTTGTTAAAATTAGCCAGTTGTTGAATGACCATTCAACAGCCGGCTCTGTGCCTTCTGGAGGATCTTGCTAGCTCGGTGGCCCTTGACCGAAGACTTCATTTGCAGGCCCTCAAGTGTAATCCCGCTCTGTTTACACCTGAGGCTTGATCTCAGGTGGTTCCTGTAGTCTGTCATCTTATGCGCCATTCGCTTGTACTCATGTACAAGTTTTAAGGCAGTCCTCAACGAAATGAGTCAAAATGTCTTGATGCATACTCAATAATCCAGGTAAGAAAATCACAGAAAGTTGAATCAGTTCACCTGGACACAACGTTAATTGGGAGAAACGTTTCATCATTCATCTAAGTGACTTCTTCAGTCTCAACTGACTGCAGGTATCCCCACCCTTATAAACAATACAGTTGCATAATGACCCATTCTGCAACTGTGCTCAGTTTTGCTCAGTCTTTTGATTGGTCTAGTAATGAGAACATTACCCAATTCAATGTTATTCTCCAAATGACACTCGCATTAACATCAAACAGAACAGAACAGTGAAAATGTGTCATTAATGACAAGTTATGTTATTATAAATGTTTTCTGCTTTTTGCCATTGTTGGAAATAAAACTGCTTGCATCAATGTGATCTGAAAAAAAAATGTTTTGGGGTTCTTTTTGGTCTTCACTTCTGCAACAGCATACAGAATTCAAGCCTGTGAGCTGTTCTGTATAACTGCAGTCTTCAAGGGTAGGATGGGTGTCCTGCTATTAAGCACCCCGATGAGAGGTTTACCACTGGCAGGAAGAACTTCATTTTCCCTACCCTTGATGTAGCAAGATGCTCTGGGACTCAACAATGTTGCAAACGAACGACTTTACATCCTTAGGGAGATTTTCATTGGGTACAGATAGAATATTCTTATGTCTTTACAGTAATAGTTAACAGAAGCTGCAACTTCTCCTGAGGTTAAGGGCCACAGGGAAGGCTCGTGTTATCTAGTCCACTTGATCTTCTTAAGATCTTCTAGAAGGTTGGAGGCTACAGAGCTCTTATTTCTCATTTTCCTTTCTTACTCTCTTTCACTGACACCACAGAACACGCTCCTAATCTCTAGTTCTATCTCAACTGTCCTTACTCGCAATAAGATCAAATCTAAGAATGTCTGCAGTCATGTTACCGTAGTGTTGATAACTTGTGATTAGAGGCTCCACATAACGTTGGACTGTTTCAGATTACCCAGCCAAAGGAATTTAGAAAATTATCAAACTAGGCCTTGGCGATGAAAGGATGGCGATACCGGTGATAGGACACTTCATCAATAGCGATGAGAAATTTGTTCGATAGTTTCCCTTAAACACATTAAATGCAAACTGACCACCATGAAAGCACATAACGAATACGCGTGCTCCCTCCCTGGCTCATAAGCAGCCTATCATTTAACAGGTGTGTTCGGTTGCACCATCGCCATGTGACACAAAAACACAAACAGTGTAGAGTGATAAACTGAGTGCAGACGGTGAGGAAATTGTTGATAAAAAAGGACAGGTCAGCTTGCCAGTATGGCAGTTCCCCACCCCCCAAGTCTGACCGACGTCCCAACACCGTGGTGGTTAAATTCAAAGTTGGGTGAATTCAAAATAAAGTGGTCAAATTCAATCTTTGTTCTCCTGATCTTTATTAAAAGTAGGTCATAAAACATGACAATTTTTATCAATAGACTGAAACGGGATATTTTATCATGATCATTTTTCCACCTATAACGCTAAGCCCTAGATCAAGCATCCCAAGAGCAAGAGGATTTAAAAAAACTGAATGTGTCTGAATCTGTTTCTCATGAGCCTAAAAATCATCTGAGCTTTCTGAACAGTACTGATTCAAACACTGTTAATGACTCCCGAACTCCTCTGACATCGACATACAAAAACAGAAGCTTGACTAGTAAATTTTCTTTATGCTCTGTCCCCAAAAGAATGGAAGTGCACTCACAGGCTTTATCAAACCATACAGCATTCACAGCGACAGATGTCTACAGAGATTGTTCATAAAAGGCGATGACAGCCTGGTGGCATCCTTTGTGTCCTAAATAACCTTGATAACCTCATGAATAAAACAGATTACACATTTATGGCGATGGGGACAAGGAGGATTGAGCGATTGTTGCATCAATAAAGAATCCATCAGCAGAACACCAGCCTCTGACACCTGTTTTGTTCCAGTTTAGAGAGGTGAGGGGGGACACCCAGGAATCAGACACACATTCTTACCCACTTATTGATCTAGTGAATAAAAACCTGTTACAAGGACAGACGGTGTCATAGGTGTGAAGCATAACTTTTTTTACAAAATTGTGCGCTCTATTATCAGAGCTGTACACTTTGAGCAGTTTTCAGTGCAATTGCTGCCTGTTATCTCATACAAACAAACACACACACACATGCACGCACACACATGCACACACAGCTAAAACAATCCTAAACTGTAAAGCCCACTGAGGCAATTTTGTAATTTGTGATAATGGGCTATACAAATAAAATTGACTTGACTTGACTAAACAGTGATTGTGTGTTGTCAGCAGAATGATAAAGGATCATTGTTGACTGCACATTTTCAATTGAGTAGCTAACCTTAAATATAATTTATATCATATCTTGATTGGACGCTTAACGTTGACATTTCAAAACAGAAGTTTTTGGAGTATTTCAGCAGAGCTAAAGTTAGCTCATCTGACTTGTGTTTTTAGCTAACCAACAACCCAGAAAAGCAAGCTGATACATCAGAAAAACGTATAATATTTGGCAAAAAGTTAATTTGTTTGAGCAGGTTAAACGTGACAGAGCGCATGGGTGCCCAGGTAGCGTAGTGGTCTATTCTGTTGCCTACCAACATGGGGATTGCCGGTTTGAATCCCCGCGTTACCTCCAGCTTGGTCTGGTGTCCCTACAGACACAATTGGCCGTGTCTGCAGGTGGGAAGCCGGATATGGGTATGTGTGCTGGTCACAGCACTAGCGCCTCCTCTGGTCAGTCGGGGCTCTTCGAGGGGGAAAGAGAACTGGGGGAATAGCGTGACCCTTCCATGCACTACATCCCCCTGGCGAAACTCCTCACTGTCCAGTGAAAAGAAGCAGTTGGCGACCCCACATGTATCGGAGGAGGCATGTGGTGCTCTGCAGCCCTCCCCGGATTGGCAGAAGGGGTGAAGCAGCGACCGGGACAGCTTGGAAGAATTGGGTAATTGGACGGGTACAACTGAGGATAAAAAGGGGACCCCCCCCCAAAATGCTTCTGGTAAAAGAATGATTTGTGTGAGCAGGTTAATGGTGAGAGAGCACATCTCACTTGCATCTCTGTAACCGGTGTTTCTGTGAAATCCTATCTCAAATGAAACCGCATGGGCAATACCAAGTTACAGAATACGAGGGAAAGTATAAGAGCGAATAGTGGTGAGGATACAGTAAAATATATTTTGCCAATTTTCTTCCCAATGAGAGATATGCTAATTAAAAAAATTAAAAAAAACTTAACATCTTACAACAGCATTTTTTTTTAGATGCACTCATTCACAAACATTTGTGGAAGGGTCACACACCCCTCTCCCCGTGAGACTAAATATCAGTTTGTGAGTGAGTGTGTGAGAAGCTAGGCTCATGAGGTCCTTCACATCTAAACTCTAAACGATTTCCCCTCATTTATAATGTTCATAAATAGTCGGAATAAATCATGTTTACTGATTAATATGGACTGTTAACAACATCAAGTGAGACGACGGCGTTGTGTCCTGAGGACCCACGCATGTTCATGGCTGATTAAAAGCTATCGATCGGCCTGCTGCCCAAATCTGTCTCATCTTTGCCTGTCGTCTGTTACTCTCCCTGCAGGATCCACTGTATTCTGAAGCTCTCTGGTCCGAAACACTCAGAATTGAACATTTTACCCCCCTAGAAAAACAACAACAGCAAAAATAAATAAATGAAAAAATTCCAATGAAAACTGTGGCAATTAGTAGCTTGGCACCACGAGTGGGAATCAAGAAAAGGAAGAGAGTGAGAGCTGTTTAGGGTGTGTGTGAACATATCGTTGCATGTTTGAGTGGGTATGCATGTGTGTCTGTGCGTATGTATATCTGGGCGAGTATGTACATGCATGCATTAAAAAAAAAAACATGTGTGTACGTGTATATTTGCACTTGTGTGTGCCTCTCCGTGAGTGTGTGTCTGTCTGTGTTACTGCTCTCCATGGCCCAGAATCAGTTTAGCTCATAATTGACTTACAAACTGCACGTGGGTGTGCAATTAACTAAAACCTATTTAAGGAACGGCCTAAAATCTGCATAAAAATTTAAATGAATAACGAGCCAACTTCCATAACAAGACGCCTCCTTTCACGGGGTTGTGATTAAAGGAATACACTGACAGCCTCAGTACATAAGCTCTTTGATCAACTTTGATTTGATGTACGTTATTAATTCCACAGCGGGGGGAATTCGCTTCCTACCCTCTGGTTGGGGGCACAAAGTTACCCTGCTAGTGCACTATCCTTGAAGGAGGTGGGTTGTAAAGAGGGCTTAAATCGCTTGCTCAACAATACTCCACATGGCTGCAGATGGGAATTGAACGCTGATAGTCTGCTTGCCGTCCCGCCACCCGTGTAGTTCCACGCTGAGCTCGGCAGCAGTTCCAGTCTGCACGTGTGTGTCAGTCATTTTGTCGTGTGTCTGTGTGTAAAAAGTGGTTTCATTTTTTTTTCCCTTCTATTTTCCTGTTCTTCTATGGCAAATTGAATGGAACCGGACATAAAACAGTTGTAGGCCTCCACCAGGTTTTCATTTGTGATGTTAGGACACTGCAGGCTTGAAAGAGGAGCGTGCACAAACCTTCAGCTTTGACCGTGCGTGCACTACCCTGGTTTGAGTTCAGATTGACTGTAATTAATTTATTAATCAATACTTTCGATATCAGTCCACAAATGGAGTATAACTGGGGACTTTAAAGAACACTGCTGGGTTTATGATTGAATTTTGAGCCGCCATTCTCAATTTTAGTTGCCCACTGCTTTCACTTACAATGCTGGCTTTTAATATGACGTTTCAATGACTGGACATAACTGTGAAATTTGTTCATATTTTGGTAGCTCATCAGGAATCAGGGACACTTCATTTGTAAATATTGTTTCCCCCAGCCCACAGGCAGTGCAACACAAAGACAAAAACACATACACTACCGTTCAAAAGTTTGGGATCACCCAAACAATTTTGTGTTTTCCATGAAAAGTCACACTTATTCACCACCATATGTTGTGAAATGAATAGAAAATAGAGTCAAGACATTGACAAGGTTAGAAATAATGATTTGTATTTGAAATAAGATTTTTTTTACATCAAACTTTGCTTTCGTCAAAGAATCCTCCATTTGCAGCAATTACAGCATTGCAGACCTTTGGCATTCTAGCTGTTAATTTGTTGAGGTAATCTGGAGAAATTGCACCCCACGCTTCCAGAAGCAGCTCCCACAAGTTGGATTGGTTGGATGGGCACTTCTTTGAGCAGATTGAGTTTCTGGAGCATCACATTTGTGGGGTCAATTAAACGCTCAAAATGGCCAGAAAAAGAGAACTTTCATCTGAAACTCGACAGTCTATTCTTGTTCTTAGAAATGAAGGCTATTCCATGCGAGAAATTGCTAAGAAATTGAAGATTTCCTACACCGGTGTGTACTACTCCCTTCAGAGGACAGCACAAACAGGCTCTAACCAGAGTAGAAAAAGAAGTGGGAGGCCGCGTTGCACAACTGAGCAAGAAGATAAGTACATTAGAGTCTCTAGTTTGAGAAACAGACGCCTCACAGGTCCCCAACTGGCATCTTCATTAAATAGTACCTGTTAGAGCCTGTTTGTGCTGTCCTCTGAAGGGAGTAGTACACACCGGTGTAGGAAATCTTCAATTTCTTAGCAATTTCTCGCATGGAATAGCCTTCATTTCTAAGAACAAGAATAGACTGTCGAGTTTCAGATGAAAGTTCTCTTTTTCTGGCCATTTTGAGCGTTTAATTGACCCCACAAATGTGATGCTCCAGAAACTCAATCTGCTCAAAGAAGTGCCCATCCAACCAATCCAACTTGTGGGAGCTGCTTCTGGAAGCGTGGGGTGCAATTTCTCCAGATTACCTCAACAAATTAACAGCTAGAATGCCAAAGGTCTGCAATGCTGTAATTGCTGCAAATGGAGGATTCTTTGACGAAAGCAAAGTTTGATGTAAAAAAAATCTTATTTCAAATACAAATCATTATTTCTAACCTTGTCAATGTCTTGACTCTATTTTCTATTCATTTCACAACATATGGTGGTGAATAAGTGTGACTTTTCATGGAAAACACGAAATTGTTTGGGTGATCCCAAACTTTTGAACGGTAGTGTATCTAAAAACTACAAGAACACAAAAACTACAAAAAAAAATCACTGTTCGTGAGAACGAATGCCAGGATGACTGCAATGACTCTTTCATGAACCACAGACGGAAACGATCAGATTTTGACTCACCTCGCACGATATAGGTTCTCAAATTGCATCATTTACAAAAAAAAAACACAATGAAACTGAATCATCCTATGGCCAAAAACAGGTCAGTTACACAGTCCAGCCCCTTCACATGGGGAAAGGGATGATCTTGTCCTTGCAGTGGAAGTTGAGACCACCTACAGCAGGATTTTGAGGAGTAGGTGGTATGGGTGGTGGTGGTGGGGTGTAATAGCAGGTAATGGCAGAGCAGTGGTAGCAAGTATAGTGAGCCTTGATGTACTCATCTCTTAAGGATCACTGGATTTTGTGTACTAGAGAGAGGAGACATTTTTTTTCCCCCATGGGGGACATGAGGGCTCTGTCCACAGTCGAACTCGAGAGCTATTGACAGGCCTCGCTTTATCAACCCAGCTACTGTATTAGTGGGGTTTTAACGCACAATGCTGTCCGTTTAAATTAAGAATGTGTGCATCAATGGTACAAAATTGTTGGTAACTTATGAATTATAGGTGGTATGTATAGGGACGCATTTGATTAGTTTCCTTTTCTCTGTGGTGTGTGAGTTCCTATTAGGGCGTGTATAATATACAGGAGAAAAATTAGATGTACACAGAAAGAACGGAGAGAAAGGAAAAGAAAGAAAGAACGTGTAAGGGGAAAGTCACCTGGAGTATGGACGTTGTGACTGTGCGAGTGAGGGGATTTGAGAAAGGGGGGGAGGCCATGTTCTGTGGTGTGTGACTGAAAGATAGTAAGGAAGGAAAGAGGAAAAAAGTGAAATAATACAGCAACGTTTCAGAGGATTGTCCAGGTAGCATAGCGGTCTATTCTGTTGCCTACCAACACAGGGTTTGGCGGTTCAAATCACAGTGTTACCTCTGGCTCGGTCGGGCATCCCAGCAGACAAAATTGGCCGTGTCTGCGGGTGGGAAGCTGGATGTGGGTATGTGTCCTGGTCACTGCACTAGCGCCTCCTCTGGTCGGTCACGATGCCTGTTTTTTTTGGGGGGGGGGGTTCTGGGGGGACTAGCGTGATCCTCCCATGTGCTACATCCCCCTGGTGAAACTCCTCACTGCCAGGTGAAAAGAAGCAGCTGGCGGCTCCACATGTATCGGAGGAGACATGTGGAGGGGGTCTGCAGAGGGGGTGGAGCAGCGATCGGGACAGCTCAGAAAGAGTGGGGTAATTGGCTTGGCCGGATACAATTGGGGAGAAAGGGGGAAGAAAAAATAAAAAACAAATAAAATAACAAACAAAAAACCAAAACATAGCAGTAGGAATCTACTGTGGTAGTACCAAATGGGCACGCCGTGGTTCCATTTAGACAAACTGATGGATTGGTAAATGTTAATAGGACAATAGCTCACGGTAGGTAGCACATAACGGAGTGTCCTCTCTCTCAAGAAAGAAAGCTACAGACAACTATGGGAAGGCATTTGTGTAGGATAGTGTCAGGACCGATGGTGAACTTGTAGGACTTATGATGGAGTTAAACATCTACCACAGTGAGACACAACATGAGCTCCATACACGTGGTATCCGGAGGCATGATGTGCAATGTGACAAATGCTGAGCTCTACTCGACCGAGCCTCATCTCCCTCCCTCCCTCCCTCCCTCCCTCCCTCTCTTTCTCTCTCTCTCTCTCTCTCTCTCTCTCTCTCTCTCTCTCTCTCTCTCTCTCTCTCTCTCACACACACACACACACACACACACAAACATAATGTTGCAGGGGCACTCGTGGTACTGAGTTCCCTGCGGAGCTGCCATGTCTGTCTGCAGGTCAACTAGCTAACACAGCAGAGCAGAAGGGGCCACACACACACACACACACACACACACACACCCATAGTCACGCAAAACATATTGACTCACACATTAATTATATCATGCACTAGAATTTCCTCCTCATTCGTTTTCCTTTGTGTCTTTCCTTTCTATCTCCATTACTTAACACCACCACAGACGAGACACCTAGCCTCTCTCTCTTCCTCCTGCACATACTCATAATTCACTCACTTCATACTCCCGCTACACTCATCTCTCTATCCCGCTCTCCTTCTTATACTAGCAACAAACACATTAGAATAACATCAGTACTTTATTGTTACTGAAAATGTGTAGGGGACAAGCCGTGAATGCTCACTCCGATTTGAGAAAGTATTTCAGATTCAGATACAGATTCTTCCTTTATGTCCATGCAACAGTGTTGGTGGAATTTGCTGTTGGTACACGGCAATTAAAGAAAAAAAAAGAAAAAAGGATGAGGGCAGCACAGTGGTTACCACGGTCACCTCACAGCAAGAAGGTCCTGGGTTCGAGCCCTGGGGTAGTCCAACCATGGGGGTCGTCCCCGGTCGTCCTCTGTGTGGAGTTTGCATGTTCTCCCCATGTCTGTGTGGGTTTCCTCCAGGGGCTCCAGTTTCTTCCCACAGTCCAAAGACATGTAGGTCAGGTGAATCAGCCGTACTAAACTGTCCCTAGGTGTGAATGTGTGTGTGTGTGTGTGTGTGTGTGTGTGTGTGTGTGTGTGTGTGTGTGTGTGTGTGTGTGTGTCGGCCCTGTGATGGCCTGGCGGCCTGTCCAGGGTGTCTCCCCGCCTGCCGCCCAATGACTGCTGAAATAGGCTCCAGCCTCCCCGCCCGCGCCCCCGAGTAACGATAAGCGGTTTGGATAATGAATGAAAGAATGAACGTGGCAATTACAAGAAATTTCTAAAAATACATCCTCAACACACACCTTTTATATATAGTGTTTTTTTCCAAAACCGTCAATGGTGTTGTGAGTGCTCGACAAATGAGGAGCAGAATATCAACACGGATACAGGAGAACATATTTCAATATTTATATATTTTTTTATATAGATTTTTTTTTTTTCATTCATTCACTATCCAAGCCGCCTATCTCAATTGGGGTCATGGGATGGTGGAGCCTATACCAGCAGTCATTGGGCGGCAGGCGGAGAGACACCCTGGACAGTCCGCCAGGCCATCACAGGGCCGACACGCGCGCGCACGCACACACACACACACACACACACACACACACACACACACACACACACACACACACACACACACACACACACACACACACACACACACACACACACACAGGGACAAGTTAGTACGGCCAATTCACCTGACCTTCATGTCTTTGGTCTATGGGAGGAAACCGGAGCACCCGGAGGAAACCCACGCAGACATGGGGACAGCATGCGAACTCCACACAGAGGACGACCTGGGGCGACCCCCAAGGTTGGACTACCCCGGGGCTCGAACCCAGGACCTTCTTGCTGTGAGGCGACTGCGCTAACCACTGTGCCATATTATATATCCATCCATCCATCCATTATCTGAACCATTTATCCTGCTCTCAGGGTCGCGGGGATGCTGGATAGCGTTTTTTTTCTCTTTCTTCCGTAAACCATCAATGGTGTTGCTAAAAGTACTCAACAAATGAGGAGCAGAATATTAAGATAAACGTACATATATATATACTCAGCACAAAAAGTAAGGAAATGTGTGTTTGGTAGATTATTTCTTTGTTGTAACAATGCTTCTTGGCAATAAATCTTATACCGTTGGAAAGCCTGTTTATTTCCCTTTTAAATGGTGCCACATTTGTAAGGAACATGCATTTGTGGGATGAGCAGCAGAGCTGAGTATGTGGGTTGCGCCCATGAAAAATTTGCCAAATCTTCTCTTTCAATGCCAAACAGCTTATTTTGCTGTTGCTATTGACTCTTGTTTTGAGCTTCTGGTACCCCAGGTGCTGACAATCAGCTGCCTGGTATAAGATTTATTGCCAAGAAGCATTGTTACAACAAAGAAATAATCTACCAAACACACATTTCCTTACTTTTTGTGCCAAGTTTATATATATACACACACACACACACACACACACACACACACACACACACACACACACACACACACACAAAGTTGTTTTCCATCAAATGGGTTTAAGTGTTATTTGCACAGGCTATAACAGTGTTAATATGACTGAAGGACAGTAAGGGATGCCAAAAGCTCTGCCATAATGAACAAATGGATGCACACACAACTTCACCCCTCCCTCCCTCCTCTCATCATCCCTCACTGGCGTTCTACAAGCCCCTCACTTTTCCCAACATTTATTTCTCCATTTCCGCTTCTCTCTTTCTCTCATCACTCTGTCTGTATCCCCAGTGCCATTTTTGTCACTCGTTTTGCTTCATGGATTGTTTTGAAGTGTGTGTTCCTTGCTTTCCCATTATCGGGGAGGAAATGGTGGCTGATATTATTCTAATTCTAACCTTTATTTTTCCAGGAAGCCTCTTATTTTCAGCCCTGTCCCTGCTTTACATTCAGTTACGCACAGCTCATTGCAGGGAGCTGCCTTGTACAACGGCATTATTTTACCATCAGCCACTGGGACATGTCCAGTTCAACCAGTCTCATCCTGCCGGCCACTGAACAGCTCCATTACTAAAGCTGCAGGCTCGCAAAGTTGCCTTGCTCATGGGCATCTAATGGTGAAATCCAAGAAGCATCGACGCATCCCAGATTTCTATTCCTTCTTTATACCCATTTTTTCTCCTTTCTTTTTTTCCCCTTTTTCCCGAAACGTGGCTCTGTCCTCCGACTCTTTCATGCTGAAGGGTTTGGCTGCTGTATCTTCTCTTTATCGGGGGGGGGGGGGGGGAGGAAGGCTGACGTAATTTTGTGTTTGGATGCATTGAAACGCACCCGATTCTTTCTGCTGGTGGGTCAGTGAAAGAGCATTTTAAAATTCAATTATTTTTTCCCCCCCTCTGGCTTTCTCACACATATACATGCTCGCTCCCTCCTTCCTTCCCCCCTAACCCCCGACCAACCCCCATCATTCCACTGGTCTCAGTACCTTCACTTTCTCTTATGCTTTCATTCAATCCACCCTCCCCCTTACCTTCACACACTTCCTCTCTGGCTCTCTCTCTCTCCGATTATTCCCTGTAATTTCTGCTCAGCTCCAGGTATGGTGCAGTGGAAGTCGTGACCAGTTGCAACAGGATTTCAGATGGCAGTAAAGGGGTTATAGCAGGGGGAATTACAACATCAGAGGAGCTATAGCAGCGTAGCATAAACAAAGGGCAGGATAACTCATGAAAGATGGGCTGATAGCTGGGTAAAACTTATAGCAGTACAGCGGGCGCAGCACTTGCAATCAAAGCAGGCTTGAGTAGCTCAAGCAGCACTCCACTAAACCCTGCTGTTGCTGCATCAAGCACTAGTCCCAGTAACAAAAAGTGCTCCCAAAACCAGAGAAGAATGTTAATGGCACAGCTGAACTGAGTGCCATCTATGTTAAGACAGTTGCAGTTCAAAATAAGGTTGTGGTGGAAACACACCTAACAAGCAAGTCAAGCTAAAAGAAACACTTGACAGGATTGCTTCAAAGGCAGCTGTCCAGGTGGACGGCATCCAAAATGGAGCACGGTGGAGCAGCAAAACACTAAGGGGGTTAAAGTCGAAGAGTAGTTGCTGGCTGCCATACCACATCCAGCCATACACCAACTCTGTCGACTGACAGAAGCTAAGCAGGTATGGGCTTGGCTAGTACTTGGATGGGAGACCTCCCTGTAAAACTGAGTTGTTGCTGGGAGTGGTGTTAGTGGGCCAGTAGGGGGCAGTCTTCCCTCTGGTCCTAATAACCACCCCACCCAAAGAAAAAAAAAAAAGAAAAATCCTAACGCCCCAGTGCAGTGACAGGGACATTGTGCTGTAGGAGATGCCGTCCTTCGGATGAGATGTTAAACTGAGGTCCTGACTCACTGTGGTCATTAAAGATCCCATGGCATTTATCACAAAGAGTAGGGGGTCCTCTGGTGTCCTGGCAAAATTCCCAACCTGGCTCTCTCCATCTGGCCACCTAATCACCCCCCCCCCCCCCATTGTAATTGGCTCAATGATTCCTCCCTCTCCACCACCAGCTGATTTGTGGTGAGTATTCTGGTGCAAAATGGCTGCTGTGCTTCAACCAGGTGAGTGCTACACTTTGGTGGTGGTTGAGGTGAGTTACCCCTTCAGTATGAAGCGCTTTGGGTGTCTACATAAAGCACTTTATAAATGCAATCCATAATTATTAAAAGGGTAGAGCTGGGTATAACAGAACATTGGGGGGTATAGAAGGGTACAGTAGAAGATAGTATAGTAGATAGTGGGGTATAGGACAAATAATGAGCGTAAGGTTGGGGTATAGATTAGACACACTATATAAAATATGCCGGGTTGTTTTTATAAACACATTGCTGGGTGAAACAAGTCGGGTCAAAATTCTCAGTTATTTGGATTCTTTGCTGGGTAATGTAATGTCTTGATGTTTAGTGATGTGCTCTGAACCCTGCAGTTGGGTCGCCGGTGCCCTGCAGTTGGGGATATATTCACACCACCCGGTCCACCTTCTTGACTGAGCTGTGGAGCGAGTCCTCAGTAATCTTTGAAAACTCGTTATTTACTAGATGTCAGCATGTTGCTGTCAGCGGAGCTGTACAACCTGTTTCTTCTGAAGCATCTTGCATACTTTTTAATAACTCCTAGCCTTGATAAATATATGCCGTATTGGTTTCTGTAACATACAACTATTGATATCGAACTGAAGCGTAGGACATTTGGTTTTACAAGATTTGATGAAATGTTTATTTATGACCAGAACGGCATGTGTTGTGACTTGGTTGACTTATTTGTCTGAGTTAGGATGGCTTTTTTAATAAATGAAGTCATTAAGCACATCATTGCGGGAGGCACTGCATCAACTGAACCTAATGTTTGTCCAATCTCATCGGGACCCAGCAGGGTGGTCACATTTCGGTCGTTTTTAAACCCAGCATTTTTTTTTAGAGTGAAACACACTTTTCATGTCTACCTGCAGCGTAAATGCGAAATCCCCCTGGCCTCCTCCCCTTTATTTGATTGATCTTTTCTGCATAGCAGCAGGATATGGCATCCCATTGTGAAAAGTATTGTAAAATATATAGACAGCTTCACAGGTACAAAATTCAAGACATTCGAACACAAATTAAGCAGTCTGGATAATGGATGGACGGACGGATGGATCTGCAACTGTTAATGCATTCATAAATGTTCATCATAATTCAGAATATGGATCTTTCTATAGAAATACATGCAATTTCCAAATATGACAACAAATTCTCAAGTCTGACATCATATTTCTAGCTTCTGAATAGATATTTATAACTGTGATATGTGCTATGTGTGTGCTAAGTGTTGTGGATGTATTTTTACAAATTTCTTGTAATAACCATGTACTGACAGCAAATTCCACCAGTTGTAGTATTCCCCATCAGTTCAGACACCATTGAAACACTTGGGCATCATTTTGAATTTTACAGAGACTCAGGAGGTAGAGCGGTTTGTCCAGTAATCGGAAGGTTCCTTGTTCAATCCCCTGCTCCTTCAAAGAGCATGTCGAAGTGTCCTTGAGCAAGACACTGAACCCCCAACTGCTCCTTATGAGCAGCTTGGCACTTTGCAATGGCAGGCTGAGCCATCGGTGTATGAATGTGAGACATACATTGTGAAGTGCTTTGAGTGGTCAGTAGACTAGAAAAGCGCTATATAAATGCAGTCTATTTACCAACAAACACTGTTGCATGGAAATAAAAGAGGAATCTGTATCTGAATCTGAAATATATTCTCAAATCTGAGTGAGCATTCACAGCTTGTCCTGTACACATTTTCAATAACAATAAATTACTGATTTTATTCTAATGTGTTTGTTGCTAGTATAAGAAGGAGAGAGGGATAGAGAGATCAGTGTACCGGGAGTATGAAGTGAGTGAAATATGAGTGTGTGCAGGAGGAAGAGAGAAAGGCTAGGTGTCTCGTCTGTGGTGGTGTTAAGTAATAGAGATAGAAAGGAAAGACAAAAAGGAAAAAGAACGAGAGGAGGAAATTCTAGTGTATGATATGATTAACATGTGAGTCAATATGTTTTGCGTGACTATGCGTGTTTGTGCATGTGTGTGTTTCTGTATGCATGCACAAAAGACTCGAGTTAAATCCATTGTATAGGCAGAAGGATAGAGAGGTGAAAAGAGGGATGTAGGATAATGTGAGGAGAAGTGAAATGAAAGCGGGTTTGAGGGGGCAAGGAGAGACCAAATGAAGGGGATGGTAAGAGATCACAGAGGAGCAGCTCAGCTGAGAGGAAAGGAGAGAAAAAGCAAAGAGAGAACAGCAGAGATCAGAGAAGCAGGGAAGGGGAGAAAGGAGGTTGTTTGGGGTTGATAAATTGATGACCTTGGTGATATGGGGGGGGGGCGTGGACTCCTACAGACTGCAGTATGTAAAATGGAGGGAGTATGAGGCAATCCCTTCAGTGAACAGCCTGTCAACACGGAGGAGTGCTTTGTCCAGGACACTGCTTTACTGCTTTTAAAACCTGCCATCTAGTCATGAACCAAAAAAGAAACAAAGAAAGAAAAAGAAACATATTAACCGCATAAAAAAATCGACTGGATGAAAACAAACAGCACCGCAAAAAAGCAATGAAAAATAATTATTTGATCACAGACACAAACACGTTTATGAAATTCCAAGGTGAATTAAGCTATTTTATTGTGTTTCAAGCCTCGAGAGGGCATAAACATTTTGTCTTTCATGCCTACAGTAAAAAAAACACCAAAAGTTTAGATTATATGTGTAACATTTTGTGATGGCAGTGAGAGCTTGAGATGCCAAGTCATTTAGCAAGAAGACAGGCTAATAACAGCAGGTGGCCAGCAACTACGCTTATACTGTCATCAGCAGGGGGGCACTGATGGGTAAACGCACATCAACACTTCTTTATCAACCGCTTTAAAGGGGCTGTCACAATGACAAAACCAAAATAACTCCGCTCCCTGCAATGAAGATGGGGCCTAGCAAGATATGACGTCTTGCGTCAGGACTGACTTCCATCCGTGCTTTGTAAACAACACAGAGAACTAGCACTGTCTGTGTTGGCATTAGCTATATAGGTAGCTGGTTAGCTTTTAGTCTTTTACCACAACTAAAACACATAGGAGGGAGGCTACCCAGCTAGCTATAGCAGCAAATGTTAAAATACTGATACAGTTTGGGGCATCCAGGTGGCGTGGCAGTCTATTCTGTTGCCTACCAACACGTGGATCGCTGGATCGAGTCCCTGTGTTACCTCCGGCTTGGCTGGGTGTCCCTACAGACACAATTGGCTGTGTCTGCGGGTGGGATACTAGATGTGGGTATGTGTCCTGGTCGCTGCATTAGCGCCTCCTCTGGTTGGTCGGGGCGTCTGTTAAGGGGGGAGGGGGAACTGGGGGGAACAGCGTGATCCTCCCACACGCTACGTCCCCCTGACAAAACTCCTAACTGTCAGGTGAAAAGAAGAGGCTGGCGACTCCACATGTACCCGAGGAGGCATGTGGTAGTCTGCAGCCCTCCCTGGATCAGCAGAGGGGGTGAAGCAGCAACCGGGACGGCTCGAAGAGTGGGGTAATTGGCTGGATACAACTGGGGAGAAAAAGGGGGGGGGGGAATGCAAAAAAAAAATGCTGATAAAGCAATAACTATGCATACCATCTGTTGTGATTTCCCATAACACAACACAGAGGAGAACCGGGGGTCGAAAATAACATAGGACAAAAGTAACAAGGCAATTTTCTCTGGGCCCATACAAGTCTGATATGCCTAACTGCGTCAGCACATAAAGCACACAACACTTATCAGAACCGCAAGAAAATATTGTGGCTACGTCATACTCTCCTGGATTTATACCCAAAAAACAGTTTTCAATCATGGCAAGTAAATTCACTCAAGTGGTACTTTTTTTTTTTTGAATGACAAGTTGTGTTCTTTTTGCTTCATTTGTCATAGTCGTGCTCATTTAACAGATTTTAGTCATTTTAACACATCCTGAAGTTTGCCATGTCAGAGTTTTTCTGTATAGAAGCAAGTCAGGTTTAACTGTCAGGAGTCATTGTCGGGACGGAAGTAACTCAGCGTTTCTTTTGCTCTGACACTATTGCAGTCACACGGTGTGCGACAGCATTTATCAAAACATGTGTATGTCACAACTGTGACGATGAATAAAAAGAGAATTTGTTAGTAACACACCAAATACTGTAAACACTGTTTACTGTTAACGCATCACTGATTGTTGGACCTTATGTTCTAAAAATGAAATTTAATAATTTTTCATTAAGATAAAGGACATAATATGTTTGTAATTACATATCAGATATATTTAATAAAAAACAAGAATACTACATAAATAATTCAAATGTATACCATCGTGTTACTTTTGACCCACCGGTGTGTTACTTTTGTCAAGAGGGGTCAAAAGCAACAATGTGCAACTTCCGTCCAAAGTCAAATTATACTGAACTTGTTCCGTATTTGCACAAAACAGCACCTGGTATTGACAGAACACACACCTGAGTTGCTGATCACAACGAATGTTAGTTTATGTCTGTAACGTTATCTTTTAAAACGACGTTTAACTGAAAAGTGCCACTTTCATCCTGGTTATTCCCTACCATGCAGCCTCTCTTTCTTTTTGTGTTTTGTAATGGACTTAAGAACAATTCCAACTCGAGTTAGGTCGGTTTCCGGTTTGCTGGTCCGGTGTATGAGCTTCAACTGGTCTGATTTTATGCAAGCCGACTGCACCGGCATCTGTCATTTTGAGACGTTCTGGCAAATTAAAAAGTAGCCTACACATCAGCAACCTGTGCCAACGGTGTCACGGCGCTAAATCCGTTTTGTATTGCATTAATAATAAGCGATATGACAACGTGATTAACATAATACTATGTGTGTTTATAAACGGACTAACGGAGCCACTGGAGTCTGGCAGGGCATGTGCAATTTGTCGAGTCGAGCCGGTACCACGCAGTGGAAAAGCGCCATTAGTGACGAGCGAACCGAGGCTGGCAACAGAGATCAACTTTCAGTAGAGGTGGTAGAGGTGGTAGTGGGGGGGTGCACACGGTGTGTTTGATTACTTTGTTTGGGGGGTAACGAGAAAGACGAGACATGGCAGAGTTAGTCCCAAATCAAACCAGATTAGAGGTGCACTACCACCCCCAACTAGACAGGAGTCACTACACTCTCATTCGGTCATATTTTGACACCCCCCCCACCACAACAAATGGTGTCAGGCAGCTGTTCAGCTCGTCTCTACAGCCTATTGCATAGCAAAGGTCTCAAGGTGATTTATTTTGTTTAATTAATCAATTAAATGAACGAATTCATTGTTGAATTGAATTGAACATCAGGACTGCTGATGGAAACTAGCCTCTTAGCTAACTTAGGTACATGTACATCTGTGTAACCGGTTATTTTCTTGCCCGGTGCGGGATTCAATATGGCGTGTACCGCACCACAAGGCGACATCACTAACCGCTCGGCTAAAGGGTCAGACCCGTTAACTAGGGGCTAACTTGTCTTATTAGTAGTTTACATCTGTTTCGAATGTTGATTAATGTACATTGTCCCTTCCCAAATGAACGTTTAAATAAATAAATACACAGAATGAGTAGCCAACATGCTGTTATGTTTCAGTAAAATGTGATTTTTCACATTAATGCTCGTACAAATTGGCGGTTTTAGAAAGTTTTGCCGGCACTACTCGTTTGCAAAAACTGCAAATTACGTCATTTGAGACCGTCGGTTGCATCCGGTTTAAAACAAAACTGGCCCCAGATAGGGGAGTATGCATTATTTTTGGCATAGAACTCTTCCATGATTTCATTTGCTGAAAATGGCCAACGCCATAAGCCCACCATCAGCCCAACAATCGCCGACTGTTGGGCTGACGTTGGCCGGTAGGAACATTTTAAAATATCGACCAACTCCGTCCGGGTAGCGTAGCGGTCTATTCCGTTGCCTACCAACATGGGGATGGATCCCGGTTCGATTCCCCGTGTTACCGCCGGCTTGGTCGGGCGTCCCTACTGACACAATTGGCCGTGTCTGCGGGTGGGAACCCAGATGTGGGTATGTGTCCTGGGCGCCACACTACCGCCTCCTCTGGTCGGTCAGAGCGCCTGTTCAGGGGGTGGAGGAACTGGGGGGAATAGCGTGATGCTCCCACACGCTACGTCCCCCTGGTGAAACTCCTCACCGTCAGGTGAAAAGAAGCGGCTGGCGACTTCACAAGTATCGGAGGAGGCGTGTGGTAGTCCTCCCCGGGTCGGCAGAGGGGGTGGAGTAGCGACCGGGACGGCTCTGAGTGCGGGGTGATTGGCCAAGTACAATTGGGGAGAAAAATGAGGGGGGGGGTTAAATAAATAAACATCGGCCAACTCTATTGCTAATATGTTGTTTTGTTTTGTTTTTAATATAAAATAAGACTTTGAAGTAATAGCCCTTCTTCGCTTGCCAAATGGGGACGTATTATCTATTTATTCTCCATTGTGCATATTGTTGATGACTCCATTTTAATCACCGGCTTCATTTTGGAGAATTTGTACATGAAACCACTGCTTTACTCAGCTTTACAACGATGTGTGTGAAATACTGCCAACAAGTGGGGAACTCTGGTGAAATCCACCAACCACTGTGGCTCAGGACTCAGGAAAGATTATTAACTTGCACAAATCTAAAAAAAGAGGACCAAAAAAAAAAGAAGCAGAGGAAAGAGAACAGTTTAAAGATGGAGATGCGAAAGCAGAAAAAGACAAGACGAGAAGGGAGGTGAAGAAAAGAATGAAAAATGAAACCAAGATGATGATGGAAACAAAGAGGAGGAAATGGAGAACACGACATGACAAAAAAACCAAAGCATGATGAAGGAAAGAGGAGGATAGTCTTAAAAGAGATGAGCGAATAACTGGAACAGGGAGGGTGAGTAAATAAAAGCCAAGACAGGAGGATAACAGAAAAAGAGATTAAGAGGGGGAATGGAAGAGAAGAGAGTAGGGAAAGAGGAGAAGAGGAAGAAGAGAAGAGATGAGACGAGAAGAGACGAGACGAGATGCGAGGTTGTTTTTGTTGTGTATGACTCACTGTGGGATCCTATTACCAGTCAAGCAGCGTTATGCTCTCGCCCACTGCTAACCTACAGCTACATACTCTTCACATGCATGTCACACAAAATCCCATTCATGCACATGTGAGACACACACACACACACACTTGCACACACACACTTGGGCATTCACAGTACAGCGACATGCACAGATGCAAATGGAAATCACTCAAAATATACACCACCATGCACACACTTAAACCCTATTCGCGCAGGTCTAACTAGAGGTCCCCAGCATTAACCGGGGACCTCTAGTTATTTGTTGTAACTGCGCAGGTCATCTGTGATCTTAATCCCACAGAAATCGGCCATGCCCACAATTTGTAAAGTAAAAATGCCAATGCAAATTACCTACCATATTTCAGCAAACACAGCGGTCCATCTGATAATATTATTCAGTCATCTTCAGCCGCTTCTCCGGGGTCGGGTCGCGGTGGCAGCAAGCTAAGTAGGGCACTCCAGAAGTCCCTCTCCCCAGCAACGCCCTCCAGCTCCTCCTGGGGGATCCCAAGGCATTCCCAGGCCTGATTGGACATGTAGTCCCTCCAGCAGCGAGTTCTGGGTCTACCCCAGGGTCTCCTCCCAGTTGGCCGTGCCCGGTAAACCTCCAAAGGAAGGCGCCCAGGAGGCATTCTAATCAGACGCCCGGACCGCCTCAACTGGCTCCTCTGGACGCGAAGGAGCAGCGGCTCTACTCCGAGCTCCCTCCGGATGTCCGAGCTGATAATATTAGTCCAGTGCAAATCAGCATCTCAGTAATTTGGGGTCATTTTTTTTCTTAGCAAAGTTTTTTGTTTTCTCTGTGCCTTTTTTCTGCCTCTTTCCTGGTTGAGAATTATAGAGTCTGTGGTGGAAATTATAAATGAAAGTTTTGACAGTATTTTGGGTACAAATTCAGGAGGCTCATCTCGCTACACAGCGTGCAGGTCTTTGTGAATATTTTCCCAAACGGTGTGGTTGTGCACCATTTCCTCAAATTGCTTTTGGTAATGTGGTTCCCCCCACACAGCAATTAAACCAATTGTCTCTTCGCGCGACGAATGCCTGTTAGCAGTCATTGCTCTTGTTGTTCAAGACTATAGTACTATATGAGACATTCAAGACGTGGCTGCAGAGGAAAACAGGGCACAGGAAGCGGATGTTACTTGGAGCCTTGACATTTTCCATCATATCTGGGGGGGATAATGTCAGTAAATTCAAATAAAATACAGACTTCACTTATCCCATGGAAATGTGCAGCACGATACACAGGCGTGGGGGTGGGGGGGTAATTTCTAAATCACATGAGGGCCCAAGGTAATACTAGTCCCGTGCGAATAGTGCTAAAGACACACACAAATACAGCAACACTCAGAGACACACAAAAACACAAACACACACTGCACCCGCAAGGTCATTCCATGCCTTGTTTATTTAAATTGCCATTAGTTTTTACCATGGTAACAGCTTCTTGGCACCAAAAACCCTTCCATGAATAATAGTCGTGAATAGTCTCTCTCTCTTTCTCCCTCAGTCTGTCTCTTCCACTGTGCCCTTGACTCGCTTGGCTGTCACATTCCCACATACACACAACAAACCTAACATGTACACATATGCTGATCGACATATGTGCCGATCAGATTTTTTTGGTTAGCACAATGCATCCTACCTGTCTGTGTGTGTGTGTGTGTGTGTGTGTGTGTGTGTGTGTGTGTGTGTGTGTGTGTGTGTGTGTGTGTGTGTGTGTGTGTGTGTGTGTGTGTGTGTGCGTGCGTGCACTATGCATAGTGCGTCTCACTGTGTAAGAACAGATGTGGAATCAGTTACACCCGCGCACTATCTGACGTCCCAGTGACCTTACAGTGAATGGATTTCAGATCGATTCAAAGCTTTACAAACTGTGGTTCCCCTATCTACAAACTGTGGTTCCCCTATCAACAAACTGTGGTTCCCCTATCTACAAAGCTGCAGAGCAGACAGAATGCTCTCATAACAGAGGTCGCAGCAGCTCTACACTCACGTTTAGATGATAGTCGTATCTAGAGAAACCAAGTCAGTGAGCGGGTACAAGGCCATTTTAACATGCGTATGGCCGCTGACAAGCCGCTGCTGCGAGCGGAATTAAATTTTAGACATTTTCAGGGGCGTCCGGGTAGCGTAGTGGTGTATTCTGTTGCTTACCAACATGGGGATTGTGGGTTCGAATCCCCGTGTTACCTCCGGCTTGGTCGGCCGTCCCCACAGACACAACTGGCCGTGTCTGCGGGTGGGAATTCGGATGTGGGTATGTGTCCTGGTTGCTGCACTAGCGCCTCCTCTGGTCACTCGGGGCGCCTGTTCGGGGTGGGGGGAGTGGGAGTGGGGGGGAATAGTGTGATCCTCCCCTGCACTACGTCTACCTGGTGAAACTTCTCACTGTCAGGTGAAAAGAAGCGGCTGGCGACTCCACATGTACGGGAGGAGGCATGTGGTAGTCTGCAGCCCTCCCCGGCTCAGCAGAGGGAGTGGAGCAGCGACCAGGATGGCTCGGAAGAATGGGGTAATTGGCTGGATACAATTGGGGAGAAAAAGGGAAAAAATTTTATTTTTTAGACATTTTCAGGAAATACATGGTTTCCGTCCTGTCCATCACACCCAAGGCATGCCTTGCTGCTCCTCTCTCCCCTCTATCCATTCCTCTCCTCTGATCTCCATCTCAATGATCTATCTGTCCTCCCTTGTCTTTCCCTCTCCATGCCTTTTCTCTTCAGTTTACCCTTCTCCTCTCTTCACACTGCTTCCCCCCCAACCCCTCACATCACCTCCTCTGCACTTTCTTATACCTCCCTCGCTTTTCCTTCTTCTGCTCTCCTTTTCGTTGCTCCTTCCCTCTCCCCTTATCAGTGATAAGAGAACTAAGCCACATTAAAATAGTTTCTGAAGTTGAGAAACACAAAAACGTTCTCTCTATATCACACATGCTCTCTCTCTCTCTCTC
>NW_026611352.1:0-35000 GCF_029633865.1 Lampris incognitus
ATCAAAATCAGAATCAGCTCCAGAAGGTAGTATATCAAAGTCAGAATCAGCTCCAGAAGGTAGTATATCAAAGTCAGAATCAGCTCCAGAACGTAGTATATCAAAATCAGAATCAGCTCCAGAAGGTAGTATATCAAAATCAGAATCAGGTTCAGAAAGTAGTATATCAAAATCAGAATCAGCTCCAGAAGGTAGTATATCAAAGTCAGAATCAGCTCCAGAAGGTAGTATATCAAAGTCAGAATCAGCTCCAGAAGGTAGTATATCAAAGTCAGAATCAGCTCCAGAAGGTAGTATATTAAAGTCAGAACCAGCTCCAGAAGGTAGTATATTAAAGTCAGAATCAGCTCCAGAAGGTAGTATATTAAAGTCAGAATCAGCTCCAGAAGGTAGTATATTAAAGTCAGAATCAGCTCCAGAAGGTAGTATATTAAAGTCAGAATCAGCTCCAGAAGGTAGTATATTAAAGTCAGAATCAGCTCCAGAAGGTAGTATATCAAACTCAGAATCAGCTCCAGAAGGTAGTATATCAAAGTCAGAATCAGCTCCAGAAGGTAGTATATTAAAGTCAGAATCAGCTCCAGAAGGTAGTATATTAAACTCAGAATCAGCTCCAGAAGGTAGTATATTAAAATCAGAATCAGCTCCAGAAGGTAGTATATCAAAGTCAGAATCAGCTCCAGAAGGTAGTATATCAAAGTCAGCATCAGCTCCAGAAGGTAGTATATCAAAGTCAGAATCAGCTCCAGAAGGTAGTATATCAAAATCAGAATCAGCTCCAGAAGGTAGTATATCAAAATCAGAATCAGCTCCAGAACGTAGTATATCAAAGTCAGAATCAGCTCCAGAACGTAGTATATCAAAATCAGAATCAGCTCCAGAAGGTAGTATATCAAAATCAGAATCAGGTTCAGAAAGTAGTATATCAAAATCAGAATCAGCTCCAGAAGGTAGTATATCAAAGTCAGAATCAGCTCCAGCAGGTAGTATATCAAACTCTGAATCAGCTCCAGAAGGTAGTATATCAAACTCAGAATCAGCTCCAGAAGGTAGTATATCAAACTCAGAATCAGCTCCAGAAGGTCGTATATCAAAATCAGAATCAGCTCCAGAAGGTAGTATATCAAACTCAGAATCAGCTCCAGAAGGTAGTATATCAAAATCAGAATCAGCTCCAGAAGGTAGTATATCAAAGTCAGAATCAGCTCCAGAAGGTAGTATATTAAAATCAGAATCAGCTCCAGAAGGTAGTATATCAAAGTCAGAATCAGCTCCAGAAGGTAGTATATTAAAGTCAGAATCAGCTCCAGAAGGTAGTATATTAAAATCAGAATCAGCTCCAGAAGGTAGTATATCAAAGTCAGAATCAGCTCCAGAAGGTAGTATATCAAAATCAGAATCAGCTCCAGAAGGTAGTATATCAAACTCAGAATCAGCTCCAGAAGGTAGTATATCAAAATCAGAATCAGCTCCAGAAGGTAGTATATCAAAGTCAGAATCAGCTCCAGAACGTAGTATATCAAAATCAGAATCAGCTCCAGAAGGTAGTATATCAAAGTCAGAATCAGCTCCAGAAGGTAGTATATCAAAGTCAGAATCAGCTCCAGAAGGTAGTATATCAAAGTCAGAACCAGCTCCAGAAGGTAGTATATTAAAGTCAGAATCAGCTCCAGAAGGTAGTATTTTAAAGTCAGAACCAGCTCCAGAAGGTAGTATATTAAAGTCAGAATCAGCTTTATTGGCCAAGTGTACACATGCATATGAGGAATTTGACTCCAATTCTCACCAGGTTCTAGCATTTGCAGACTCTCTCTCTCTCTCTCTCTCTCTCTCTCTCTCTCTCTCTCTCTCTCTCTCTCTCTCTCTCTCTCTCTCTCTCTCTCTCTCTCTCTCTCTCTCTCTCTCTCTCTCTCTCTCTCTCTCTCTCTCTCTCTCTCTCACACACACACACACACACACACACACACACACACACACACACACACACACACACACATACACACACACACACACAAAGAAAACAAACAAAGAAGAAGGAAATACAGAGGAACTAAATGGGACAACAGGACGTTGGAGGGAAGCATGTGTGCTCAACAGGTCTGTCACCAGTATGCAGAGTGTATCATGGTTGAGCAACCAGCAACACGCCTCCGCTGTGGAATGATGATTCCTGCAGAATCTGCACGATACCCAAAAACAGTTGTGACTGTCAGCACGCGCTGTTGCCGAAAAGATGTTGGCGGTTAGGTGGCAAGCAGCGCACACTCTTCCCATTCATCAGTGGAATCACTCTTTAATGGAGACATTATCTCTGGGGCTCTCTGTTGCTAGGATGAACGGGCGGGCCTGGTTATGCTCGAGGCTAGGAAGGAGGCACTCAGCGCAGCTAGAGCCATGATACAAATATTTATTCCTATCCATCCATCCATCCATCCATTATCCAAACCGCTTATCCTGCTCTCAGGGTCGCGGGGGTGCTGGAGCCTATCCCAGGACATTGGGCGGCAGGCGAAGAGACACCCTGGACAGGGCGCCAGGCCATCACAGACCCCCTCCCCCCACACACACCGATCCACCTCACCTACATGTTTTTGCACTGTGGGAGGAAAGTGGAGCCCCCGGAGGAAACCCACGCAGACACGGGGAGAACATGCAAACTCCACACAGAGGACGACCCCCAAGGTTGCACCACCCCGGGGCTCGAACCCATGCAGGACCTGCTTGCTTGCTGTGAGACGACCGCGCTGAACACTACCTTGTTTCCTTATGTACTTTGCAGTGCACCGTTAGGACATATCCATCCTGTACAGTGGAGTCTAGAGAAAGCTCCATGGGGACGGGACGGGGCAGGTCAGGGTGCAGGGGTAGGCTTTTTGTTATTTCTCGGTATCTGTTATTGTCTTGTGCCGCATTCACATGGAATCCGGGAGACGGTGAAGGGCGGTTGGCAAAACGGAACGGGAAAACCCACAAACTGCGCGACGGAACGGCAGGAAGGTAAAAGCAAAACAAAACAAAACCCATGTGCTATGGTGATGTATTGTTTTCAGAAAAAATAAATAAATTGTACCACCGTGTTTTGTTTGTTTTATTTAAATGCAAAGCAATTCCGTCAATTCATATACTTATAAAATCCGCCATATTTTATGTTTTGTGACGTTCTACCTAACATCTACTTAACAGCTAGTTAACATCTAGCTAACATCTAGTTAGCATCAAGCTAACATCTACTTAACAGCTAGTTAACATCTAGCTAACATCTAGTTAACAGCTAGTTAACATCTAGCTAACATCTAGTTAACATCTAGCTAACATCTAGCTAACATCTAGTTAGCATCAAGCTAACATCTAATTAACATCTAGCTAACATCTAGTTAGCATCAAGCTAACATCTACTTAACAGCTAGTTAACATCTAGCTAACATCTAGTTAACAGCTAGTTAACATCTAGCTAACATCTAGTTAACATCTAGCTAACATCTAGCTAACATCTAGTTAGCATCAAGCTAACATCTAATTAACATCTAGCTAACATCTAGTTAACATTAAGCTAACATCTAGTTAACACCTGGTTGTAAATTCCGTTTCGGAGAACGGCAAAGAGTTAAAATATTGTAGTGAATTAGGGGGGCAACCACAGGAACTGCCGCAACCGGGACGCGAACCCGTAACTCCCGCACGACATTGTCAACCAGTCGACTAAAGGGTCCGACCCGTTAGCCAAGGTGTCTACTTATCCATGCACGTTACACTACCCTCTTCCTCCTGCTATGCTTACATGTTATTTATTTACCTGCACTGCTACGCTTACATGTTATTTATTTACCTGCACTGCTATACTTACATGTTATGTTATTTACCTGCACTGCTATACTTACATGTTATGTTATTTACCTGCACTGCTATACTTACATGTTATTTATTTGCATGCACTGCTATGTTTACATGTTATTATTTACCTGCACTGTTATACTTATATGTTATTTTATTGACAGAGGTTACTTGTTGATGTACACCTGCAAACCTTGTTGAAAATGAATGAAAGAATTCGTCACAAAAAATCAGTGAGTAATTTTCTGCCTTACTGGGCAAGTGAAACATTTTGTTTGCCATAGCGGTCTATAATTTGATTTTTTTAAAATTTATATTTCGAGATACTTTATTGATCCACGTGGTGGAATTCTTTCTCTGCATGTAACCCGTCTAGCTGTGTAGCTAGCAGCAGTGGGCAGCTGCAGCACCCGGGGACCAACTCTAGGCCTTCTTCCCATGGCCTCGGTCAGGGGCACAGACAGGAGTATGAACCCTACCACTGGTCACCAACCTTTTCTTTAAAAAAATTAAAAACATTTTTTTCTAGTTTTTTCCCTTATCCCACCCGATTAACCCAATGACATATGGCCAGAACTCTTGTCGAATAACTCCCCTGGCTCACGTTTCCACAGCAAGGAGATAGTCGTTACACCAGCTTCCTTCAAACTCGTGTCGGCTGCTTTCGCTACTTTACACACTGAAGCCTCCTCGCATGGACCGCATCACCTTCAGGCCTCAAAGGAGGCGTAGGGAGAACGCTTTCAGTGGCTTGGCTGCAGGCGCCCGGGTGGGCCAGAGGGGTCGCTGGAGAACGACGAGTCCCCGAACACTACACCGATCTACACCCACTATCCCTCGGGTAAGGGTGGCCTAATGAATGCCTTACCCCGTGGACGCTCTGGCCGGCGAGTCTGGGATACGAACCTCCCAGCCACGTGACGAGCGGACTGCAAGAACGGCGGGTTATTCCGCTCGGCCGTCACCATCCATTTCAAGCCTGAGACCACATCCCAAGTCCAAATGTAAAGCAAGATGTACCACTTGCAAAAAACGATGAAAAAACAAGCCCACAGTACAGTTCCACTTCAACACTTCATTTTGTTACCTGTCAGTCATAAGCCAATTAGTTTTGCTTCAAAAAGCCCCTATATTGTCTAAATATTAAAGAAGTTAAATATTAAATAAATGAAAATATTTGTCTCCCACCAAGATCACGAGCCAAGTATAATTAAATTATGACAACAGCTGAAGTATCCATTTAATCATATACCAATAGTAGACTCAGAAGTAAGTGCAACCATCATTCAACATGTTATGACAACAGTCATATTAAAATGTTTCAGTATTTCCACAGGCCTGCCACTCGTTCAGCATCCGTAACCACCCAACTCATAATCACCTCAACCATCAGTCAACTACAGGCCTCAGCCAGTCATGTGCAGCCCTGCTTCACTTCCCTTCTAGACAACATGCAACACACACCATATCCCTTTGTACACAACAGCCTACAACACATCGTATTTCACTCTGGCAATAGTCACTCTGATGGCTGTGGATGAGAACCCCCCCCCCCACACACACACACACATACACACATTCCGTGTGATGGCTGATTGCCCACTATCAGGAAGTGCTGTGTAGTCTGGCTCATAGTTCCACACAGCAAGTCTGACACTGTGTGTGAGACGTCTATAAAGGCCGTGACACACCAGGCCAATGCCGGGCCATCGGTGAGCGTTTGTGGCCCTATTGTGTCTTTGGCACTAGTCGGACCCCTGCCGATTCAACATGCTGAATCGGCAGCATTTCTGCCGATCCGCAGTCCCGGGTCTTCCGGTTTCAATTTTTGATTGACGAATAAAGACTACCGCCACCTGCTGGTATGGACAGTTATTTCCTCTGACGCAGGCGCAGAACGTACATGCTAAGTTGGCCGTTGGCTGTAGTCTTTGCGGTGTGTTCAAGTGGTATAGTTTGGCCCAGACGCGGGCGACGTGAGGCGACGCAACAGTCGGCCTTTCGTCGCCACTAGTTCGCCACTAGTTCTCCACTAGTTCACCACTCGTTCTCCACTAGTTCGCCACTAGTTCGCCACTAGTTCGCCATTAGTTCGCCACTAGTTCGCTACTAGTTCTCCACTAGTTCACCACTAGTTCTCCACTAGTTCGCCACTAGTTCTCCACTAGTTCTCCACTAGTTCTCCACTAGCTCTCCACTAGTTCGCCACTAGTTCTCCACTAGTTCACCACTAGTTCTCCACTAGTTCGCCACTAGCTCTCCACTAGTTCGCCACTAGTTCTCCACTAGTTCACCGCTAGTTCTCCACTAGTTTGCCACTAGTTCACCACTAGTTCTCCACTAGTTCGCCACTAGTTCTCCACTAGTTCTCCACTAGCTCGCCACTAGCTCTCCACTAGCTCTCCACTAGTTCGCCACTAGTTCTCTGATGTCGGTTTGGTGTTTCTGGGCCCTTAGTTAGACAAGACCTGTTCTCTGACTTGATCATTTTCCTCTGTGAAAAGGCCACCTCACACAGATATGTCGGTCCAAGGTAGGTACACGTACGCAAGATGAGAGAAGGGAAACCTTTCAGAGTTTACAAGACCCCACATGTCACCGTCTCTTGATCTTATTTTCAACTCGACGTCATTTTGCAAATCAATTATCTCCATGTCACCTCCGATTGGTAAAGAAAATACTTGCTGGAACTTCTCGGGCACCTCCTCAATCCCAAATGGGGAGCAAAGGGTTTGAGATAAATGCAACAACATCCCCGACGTCATTTAACTCCTAAAACCGCCGATTGATTCGGGTGCCAGTTTCTCCGGTTGGCTGCAGAGTTCTTGAGGAAGAAAAGCATCTTTGTTTACAAGGTTTTGTGACATGTTCTCTAGGGGCGGGAAGTGCATGTGGGTAAATCAATGTGGATGTTAAAATCACCAAGCAGTGGTAAGTGTGAGGAGAGAGATGAGGCTCTTGTGAGGAGTTCAGAGAGGTCGGACAGGAAAGATGGATTTGGTGTGGGGGGCCGGTAGATGAGAATGACCGCCATTGAGCAGGTTTTAAAAGCGAGGAATGCAAATGATGAGACGGTGGGGAGTGAGAGCTCAGCGGTCCTGAAGTTCTGATTGAATAAGGCAGCAAGACCACCTCCACGACGGGAGGGACGAGGTCTGCAGATGTAGCCGAAACCGGGGGGGGGGGGGTAATGCTTCGTTGAGGGAGAAAGGGCGCCAGGTTGTTGCATGCAGGTTTCAGTGAGCAGGAGAAAGTCTAATGAATTATCAGTGATTGTTTCATGTAGGATGAGGGCTTTGTTATTTAGTGATGGGTGTTAAGGAGGGCAAGGTTGATGGAATGAGAGGGCATCGCAGTGGGGGCATGCTGGAGAGGTCTGAGGGTGTCCAGGTTAGCAGTGCGGGGGGGGGTGCAGTGGAGGGGGGAGCATAGGGTTTGGATGTGGGATATCGTATCGGGGTTAATGGAAGGATGTAGATGACGGGAGTGTCTGGGGCCGCGATGAAGATAACGGCGGCGGCGGAGGACGCCAGCAGACAGAGCGGAGGTGCGTGCAACAGAGGATAGCCGGTAGTTTTTGTTGAGGGTCAGACAGGAGGACTTTCCCGCCACTCAGCCACCTTACGGCAGCGTGGAGAACCAAGTCACCATATGCAGCATCAAGCTCGTCTAATGAGGATTCAAACCAGCGGCGCTGAAGCAGTCCTTTGGCGCGAATCGAATTAACAATCATAACAAGTGCCATGACACGAGACAAGTCCACCGCTTTACCAGCCAGAGCTTGCTGATGGAGCACACAGTGAAGGTTCACAAACTTGGGGAAATCGGGATCACGACGGCACAGTGCAACGCATGCAGGCCACATATTGCCGGGGCCCCGTCTGCAGTGATGCTGCCAGCTTATGGATGGGGATGCTGTTACCATGACCATAACGTCTCAACTCGTTGTTAATGTCCTCACCTCTTGCCCTCCCTTTTAATGGTAAAAGGGCGAGAAAAGCCTCCTCGGCGGTTGGGTCCATGCGAACAAACAGCATCAGCTGTGCGGTGTCTGTCACATCCCGGGATCCCTTAAGTTGCAGCGAAAAGCACCGACAGAGCGATGAATCCTTCAGCACCTGACGATTCACGTCCTCCGATGACGACTCCACCCCTCCCGTCACAGCGGCTGGGGCAAGTGGCACACTTCCGACAGCATTTCTGATGTCCTCTTTGTTTAGGAATTCTTTGAATGACGTCTCGGCGGCAACGGCCGTCGCCTCCTTGCACAGCTGTCCGTCAGTGAAGGGCTTCTTGGGTTTAGCCAGAAGACAGCTGACACGGAAGGACGCGTCTGCTGCAGCCCCACCACCGCTGCTGGTTTGGTAATACGCGACGGCTCTGCTTCCAGGATACACTCGAGCTCGTCGGCTTTCTTTGAACGAAGCGTGCTGTTCAGCGGGTGTCACCCCCGGGTTTACCGCCAGAGGTCAGATGTCTAACGGATGAAAGCTACCGTAAACACCACACCAGTCTGTGTAACGGCTCTTTAAAACCAACGTGCACGTAGTTTGTTTGAGATGTGACGCGACGCATATGCAAAATGTAAAGAATGAACGTCAACACTACTACGAGTACTTTCGGCTGCTCCCGGTAGGGGTCGCCACAGCGGCTGTGACATTGAATGAATGTAGAACGAGGTGTGTCAAAGTAGCATGCTTCGTTTGCAGTGTCTGTCAATGTTCTCATTCATCCAGGTCATGGACATCAGTAGCTCTGACAGCGCCTCCTAGAGGATAAATACTGAGTCTCATCAGCAGCCAGTCAGACTAGTTTGGTCTAGTCAGAAAGGCAGGAACTGAGGAAGCCTCTTGGATGAGGGGCGAAACGTCTTCACGGATATACTATACCAAGTCCACTTGCACTTGATTCAACTCGTTTTCAGTGTTTTACCTGCTTCTGATTGGGTCATGCAGAGAGACCGTAAACATGATTGGCTAAGGGGCGGGACTAACACAGGAAGAGAGAGCTACCTGAGAGCGGGCGGAGGCCAGAGATACGTTGCGGTGTCTGGGAGTTGAGTTGATACGGCGTTAGACAACCAGACGAGGAGTCTCAACAGTCAGTGGTTCACAGTAGTCAGTCTGAGGGAGTGTGTAATGTCTGTGCCCCCCCCCCCCACACACACAGCCTGTTTGGTCGCCACTTTTAACTGCAGAAATACTTGCACCAGCGTCGAAGCTCTGTAGCCTCCTGGCTAGCACCGCTACCCAGGTCTCAGTCTGCACAAGACGGGACGTGGGCTCCATGAAGTAATACTTGGGGTAGTATCGGCCGAGGATCAATGACCACACCGGGTTATAGAACTCAGGTTTAATCGTGGCTCAGTAGGCAGATGTAATAACCATACATGGTAGTGGTGTAACCATAATAACAGTCCGGGTAGTACATAACACCTAGTGTAGTTCCAGTGTGTATACATGGCGTTATATCACTACACTCCAGGGCTTGGATGGGACCCTGAGGCGCAGACGGACACCAGGCAGCGCACTGTGCGACCGGAAAAGCACAGTTGCACCTCTGGCTTCGTAGGAGACCATTCGTTTCCTTTCTTCATCACTACGGGACTGAGTCAGGAGCGTGTTCTTCATCACTACGGGACCGAGTCAGGACCGTTTTCTTCATCACTACGGGACTGAGTCAGGACAGTGTTCTTCATCACTACGGGACCGAGTCAGGACCGTGTTCTTCATCTCTACGGGACTGAGTCAGGACAGTGTTCTTCATCACTACGGGACCGAGTCAGGACAGTGTTCTTCATCACTACGGGACTGAGTCAGGACCGTGTTCTTCATCACTACGGGACCGAGTCAGGACCGTTTTCTTCATCACTACGGGACCGAGTCAGGACAGTGTTCTTCATCACTACGGGACCGAGTCAGGACCGTGTTCTTCATCACTACGGGACTGAGTCAGGACAGTGTTCTTCATCACTACGGGACCGAGTCAGGACCGTTTTCTTCCTCACTACGGGACCGAGTCAGGACCGTGTTCTTCATCACTACGGGACTGAGTCAGGACAGTTTTCTTCATCACTACGGGACCGAGTCAGGACAGTGTTCTTCATCACTACGGGACCGAGTCAGGACCGTGTTCTTCATCACTACGGGACTGAGTCAGGACCGTGTTCTTCATCACTACGGGACCGAGTCAGGACCGTTTTCTTCATCACTACGGGACTGAGTCAGGACAGTGTTCTTCATCACTACGGGACCGAGTCAGGACCGTGTTCTTCATCACTACGGGACCGAGTCAGGACAGTGTTCTTCATCACTACGGGACCGAGTCAGGACCGTTTTCTTCATCACTACGGGACTGAGTCAGGACAGTGTTCTTCATCACTACGGGACCGAGTCAGGACCGTGTTCTTCATCACTACGGGACTGAGTCAGGACAGTGTTCTTCATCACTACGGGACCGAGTCAGGATAGTGTTCTTCATCACTACGGGACCGAGTCAGGACCGTGTTCTTCATCACTACGGGACTGAGTCAGGACAGTGTTCTTCATCACTACGGGACCGAGTCAGGACCGTTTTCTTCATCACTACGGGACTGAGTCAGGACAGTGTTCTTCATCACTACGGGACCGAGTCAGGACCGTTTTCTTCATCACTACGGGACCGAGTCAGGACCGTTTTCTTCATCACTACGGGACTGAGTCAGGACCGTGTTCTTCATCACTACGGGACTGAGTCAGGACAGTTTTCTTCATCGCCTTGGTCGAGAGACGGGACTGCTCGGCGTGTGTGAGGAACCCCAACGTTCCTGCTCAGTGGGTGAGGAGTGAGTTGTCACGCATCACACCCAGCAAAATGAGGCCTGCGACGGGGCTTAGTTGTTTGTGTTGATTGCCGGCTTGTGTTTATGTAACTGGCGTGTGGGCCCACAACAGTAAAAGGTAAGAGTCAATAGGTATTAGTTGGTGCTTGGCTGCCGTTTCATCTCCATTACCTGGTTAAAAGGCCTAAGGGCTCTTGTGTATAGCTTTGCTTTGATTGGGGTAACCTACCTTGCACCCCAGAAGAGCTCCGGGTGACTATTTTATTTCATTTCAACACTTTTAAAGGAGCACTGAGCGAAATATGTTATTTAATTTGATTCTGTCATAAATACATATACTGTTTTTGTTACACTAGCAACCTCCTTGTCAGTTTGGCAGTAGGTTTGGCAGTAGGTTTAAGTGAAGGGACCCAGGGTGCAGTATCTCAAGTTAGTAGGTGCTAGCAAGGCGCCACACGGGTGCGGCGCCTCCCTGATCAGCACTGGTGCCTCATAGCGAGAAGGCCTTGGCTCCCCCAGGCTGGCACACGTCCTCTCTGGGTGGAGCCTGCACGCTCTCTCCATGTCTGTGGAGCTTGCCTCCGGGTGCTCCGGGTTCCTCCCACCATCAAACAGACATGCACGTTAGAGTTAATACTCCTGCCCCTGTCCCTGAGCAAGGCAGCAGGAAGGAGTAACTGGAGTCACTCCTCGGGCGCTGCACAGCGGTTGGTTACCCAGTGCTCCTAGCCACAGCGATGATGCGGTAAATGCAGAGAGGGGATTTCGTTGCGGGGGTCTTGGAACTTGGGGTGGGTGGTGTTGTGGTGCTGCTCCACCTTACCCTTCATTTGGGGTCGGGCCAATCGTTTGGTCCTTTACTATGGTGAGCAGAAGCCCGCGTCCCCGTCCTACGTGGACGCGGTAAGCTTTTGCTTTTTCCGTCGTGCTTCCGCCATCGTGTGTCGTGAGCGTGACAGCTCGTGAGTGTAACAGGAAGTTCCCGAGCTAGTTAAGGCGGGAGTCAGGGACGTCATTTGTCCTAAAACGGTATTTGATTGGTCGGAGACACCCCTTCCCCCGCCCCTCGACCGCCATCACTACACACCGGGCTCGCACGGGGCGCATTTGAAGTTCACATAAACAACAGTGAGTAAATGAAAACATGATGACACGTCTGCAGGGTTTGGAGGTCCCCACTCCCCCCTCCCTCCCCCCCTCCCTCGGTTCTGGAAACGTCGCACCCGCCATCGAAAGGTTGGCGGGTCCTGACCGTAACGTGCGCGTCTTTCTGATGGCGGCGGAAACCGCAGACACGAGGAGAACACGAGACCCCTCAAAGAGGACGACGACTCCCCCCCAAGGCTGATCCCCCCCAAGGCTGATCCCCCCCAAGGCTGATCCCCCCCAAGGCTGATCCCCCAAGGGTTCGAGTCCAGGACCTTCTTGCTGCATGTGAGGCCACCGCGCCGCCCTGTAAGCTAGGCTGTTTGTTACCTGCCTCTAAAGCCTCACACTTTGCCCCACTTCCCAAGTGTGAAACTTTCTTCCGCAAAACGATGGCCGGCGTGGAGTGGCCTCATCCTGAAGAGTTCAAAATAAAGTTGGGTTCCGGTTCCGGTTCCGGTGCCACTGCTTCTAAGGTAGCCGCGTGTTTCTACGTTGCAGCCGTTGACTAAACCGTGTTGAGGCTCGCCTGAAAAGATGCGCTAGAGGAGTGACGTGTGCAGCAGCGCCTCAGATAGCTGATGGTGTTATCACTGCCGGGGCGGAGCGGAGCGGGGCAGGGTGGAGCAGGGTGGAGCAGGGTGGAGCGGAGCGGAGCGGGGCAGAAGTTGAAGGTGTGCATACTGTACCTGCACACACACACACGCTCTGATGTTTGATTTCATTTCATGTGCCCACAAGCAGCCAGGCAGGAAGCAGCCCGGGGTTCCCCGACTCCTTCTGCAGGGCCAGGCTGGCCCAGGCTGGCCCAGGCTAGCCCAGGCTGGCCCAGGCTGGCCCATGCTGGCCCATGCTGGCCCAGGCTGGCCCAGGCTGGCCCAGGCTGGCCCAGGCTGGCCCAGGCTGGCCCAGGCTGGCCCAGGCTGGCCCAGGTTGGCCCATGCTGGCCCAGGCTGGCCCAGGCTGGCCCATGCTGGCCAAGGCTGGCCCAGGCCAGGGCCCAGGCTGGCCCAGGCTGGCCCATGCTGGCCAAGGCTGGCCCAGGCTGGCCCAGGTTGGCCCAGGCTGGCCAAGGCTGGCCAAGGTTGGCCCAGGCTGGCCCAGGCTGGCCCATGCTGGCCCAGGCTGGCCCAGGCTGGCCCAGGCTGGCCCAGGCTGGCCCAGGCTTAGGCTTCTCTGCTTGCCCTCTCAACAATGTGTGTGCATACGCGTACGTGTTTGTGTGTCCGTCTTTGTGTTCGTGTGCATGTGTGTGTGTGGTTTGTCATCACCTGCGTGTGCTTGAGCTGGAGTAGCTCGGGCGGGAAGAGAGCTGGACCCCTCACTGCACATTTGGACAGACTGGAGTCTGAGAGGCAGTTCAAAGACCACAGGCCCACAGGCAACAGGCACCAGTCAGACTGCTGTGTGTGTGTGTGTGTGTGTGTGTCTGTGTGTGTGTGTGTGTGTGTGTGTGTGTGTGTGTGTGTGTGTGTGTGTGTGTGTGTGTGTCTGTGTGTGTGTGTGTGTGTGTGCGTAATGCACTGATGTGCCCAAATTTGGAAATGAATTCGCTAAAGGTAGAGACCAGCCTTTGTATGGGTAGAGGCATACACAGCATAAGCACAGACCCGCCACTCTGCACACACACACACACACACACACACACACACACACACACACACACACACACACACACACCCTGAACCCCTGCGCGCACACACAACAGCTGTCCTGGGCTCTGACCCCACTGTAAGTTATGCACGAACGCTGGCTCCAAAGAAACGAAAAATAATTAATTATAAAAATATTTCGCGCTAATTGTTGGGCTGTAATTAATGAGCTAACCTTTGGAGAGGGAGAGGAAGGTGAAGAGGGAAATAACTCATGTTGTGTTTGCATATATGAATATGCAAAAGATAATTATCCCCTCTGAGGGGGTAAAATAAATGACCCAGTGTCTCTATCTGAAGTATACACACACACGTGCACACACAGACACACACAACACACACAGTCTCACACTAACTCTCACTCTCTTTATTCTTTACCGTCTGTCCCAGCCACCCTCATTTTCTGATTGTCATTATACATATATATACACATATATACATACATACATATATACATATATATACACATATATACATACATACATATATATACACACACACATATATATATATACACACATACATACACATACATATATGTATATATATATATATACTACATATATACATATATATGTATGTGTATATATATATATGTGTGTGTGTATATATATATATACACACATACATATATGTGTATACATATATATGTATGTATATGTATATACATACACACATATATATATATATATATATATATATATATATAGTTTCGTCTTTTTCTTCAACATTTGCTTGTCTGATGAGCTGTGGCTGTTAGGCAGATGACCCCTTTCCATTTGGTGATGGGATGACGTCTTCTTTCGGCTGATGCCTTTAGGGGGCGCCACAGCGGATCCTCCGTTTCCATCTCTTCCTGTCCTCTGCATCTTCCTCTGTCACACCAGCCACCTGCATGTCCTCCCTCACCACATCCACGAACCTCCTCTCATTCCAAACCTGTCCTTCTTCATCACTCCCAGTGTAAATCTCATCATCTTCATCTCTGCCACCTCCACCTCCAGCTCCACCTCCTGTCTTTTCGTCAGTGCCACTGTCTCCAAACCAGACAACATAGCTGGTCTCACCACCATCTTGTAAACCTTCCCTTTAACTCTTGCTGGTACCCTTCTGTCACACATCACTCCTGACACTCTTCTCCACCCACTCCACCCTGCCTGCACTCTCTTCTCCACCTCTCTCCTGCACTCCCCACTACTTTGGACAGTTGACCCCAAGTATTTAACTCATACACCTTCGTCACCTCCACTCCTTGCATCCTGACCATCCCACTGTCCTCTCTCTCATCCACACATAGGTATTCCGTCTTGCTCCTACTGACTTTCATTCCTCTTCTCTCCAGTGCATACCTCCACCTCTCCAGGCTCTCCTCCACCTGCCCCCTTCTCTCGCTGCAGATCACAATGTCATCCGTGAACATCACAGTCCACGGAGACTCCTACCTGATCTTGTCCGTCAACCTGTCCATCACCATTGCAAACAAGAAAGGGCTCAGAGCCGATCCTTGATGTAATCCACCTCCACCTTGACCCCATCTGCCATTCCAACCACACACCTCACCACCGTCACACCACCCTCATACATATCCTGCACCACTCCTACATACTTCTCTGCCACTCCCGACTCCCTCATACAACACCACACCTCCTCTCTCGGCACCCTGTCGTATGCTGTCTCTAAATCCACAAGGACACAGTGTACCTCCTTCTGGCCTCCTCTGTACTTCTCCATCAACATTGTCTAGGCAACCATCCCATCGCATCACCCGGCAGCCATTCCAACATGTGCCCTGGCTCTGCCGAACGGCGGAAGCTAAGAAGGTAGGGGCTGAGCTAGCACTTGGATGGGAGACCTCCTGGGAAAACCGAGTTGCTGCTGGAAGAGATGTGGGTGGGTCATTCTTCCCTCTTGTCCTAATAAAAACAACAAAACTTCCGGTGCCCCAGTGCAGTGATGGGGACCGTGTGCTGTAGTGTGCCGACCTTCAGACGAGACGTTAAACCGAGGTCCTGACTCACTGTGGTCGCTAAAGATCCCATGGCACTTACCACAAAGAGTAGGGGGTTCCCCGCTGTCCCGACAACATTCCCAGCCCGGCTCTCTCCATCTGGCCTCCTGATCATCCCCCCATGTAATGGAATTGGCTCATGATTCCTCCCTCTCCACCTCAAGCTGATATGGGGTGAGCGTTCTGGAGCAAAATGGCTGCCGTGCGTCACCCAGGTGGTGCTGCACATTGGTGGTGGCTGAGGTGAGTTACCCCCTTCAGCGTGAAGCGCTTTGGGTGTCTAGATAAAGTGTGTGTGTGTGTGTGTGTGTGTGTGTGATCCATTATTCTTATGTGTGGTGCTCTTTCGTGGTGTGAAAGCATAGTGCTGCCCACTAGTCATCATCACCTCTCGTCTGAAGCTCCCACCACTCTCTGCCATGTCTTCATGCTGTGGCTGATCGATGTTACAGTGGTACAGTTTCCTTTACACACGCTTTATCCGAAGCGACGTACGTCTGAGAGTTGATACAACACAACAGACAATGCAAGTAAAGGCCAAAAACCAAAAAAACTATATAGGTTCAAGTCCGATAGGGCATAGGTGTCAACAGGCAGTGCACAAAGGCAATGCATAGGGTTCATAGAAATGATTTGTTATTACCATCATGGGTGGAGGTGTTCGAGAAAGGTCTGGGTCTCTATCTTCTTCTTAAAGATGGAGGGGGACTCGGCGGCTCGAATGGAGTTCGGTAACTCGTGCCACCACCGGGGGACTACACGAGACAAGAGTCTGGCTAGTGACTTGGGGCCCCGTTGTGGAGGAAGTGCCAGGCGCCTTTCATTAGCAGAGCGCAGTGAGCGGGACCGAGTGTAGACCTGAATGAGGGAGTTCAGGTAAGCGGGAGCCGTTTTAGTTGCTGTTTTATAATCGAGCACCAGCTTTGTGACGATGGCGTGACTAACAGCAACACAATCAAGGGAATGCCAAGCTCGTTTCTGGGCTGGCACTTGGTAAATGCTGATTTCAGGAAGAGGAGAAAAGAAAGTTAACGCGAGGGTAGGATGGAGCGGGAGATTGACAGGTGGATTGGTGCAGCATCAGCAGTAATGCGGACGTTGTACCGGAGCGTTGTTGTGAAGAAGGAGCTGAACCGGAAGGCAAAGCTCTCAGTTTATCAGTCAGTCTTCATTCCAGCCCTCACCTATGGTCATGAGCTTTGGGTGGTGACTGAAAGGGTGAGGTGGCGGATACAAGCGGCTGAACTGAGTTTCCTCCGTAGGGTGTCTGGGCTCAGCCTTAGAGATAGGGTGAGGAGCTCGGACATCCGGAGGGAGCTCGGAGGAGGCACCTGATCAGGATGCCTCCTGGGCGCCTTCCTTTGGAGGTTTACCGGGCACGTCCAACTGGGAGGAGACCCCGGGGTAGACGCAGAACGCGCTGGAGGGACTACATGTCCAATCTGGCCTGGGAACGCCTTGGGTTCGCCCAGGAGGAGCTGGAGGGCGTTGCTGGGGGAGGGTCGTCTGGAGTGCCCTACTTAGCTTGCTGCCACCGCGACCCCACCCCGGAGGAGCGGCTGATGATGAGATGAGACCTTTAACCTGCAACTTGACCAACTTGACTGTAGATGTAATTTATAAAATTCGTCAGTTGTCCTCCTTTCTTAAAAACCCTTCCACTGGGGGCGTCCGGGTACTGTGGCGGTCTATGCCGTTGCCCACAACACGGGGATCGCTGGTTCGATTCCCCCGTGTTACCTCCGGCTTGGTCGGGCGTCCCTACAGACACAATTGGACGCGTCTGCGGGTGGGAAGCCGGATGTGGGTATGTGTGCTGGCCGCTGCACTAGCGCCCCCTCTGGTCGGTCGGGGCGCTTGTTTGGGCTGGGGGGACTAGCGTGATCCTCCCACGCGCTACGTCCCCCTGGTGAAACTCCTCGCTGTCAGGTGAGAAGAAGCGGCTAGTGACTCCACATGTATAGGAGGAGGCACGTGGTGTCTGCAGCCCTCCCCGGATCAGCAGAGGGGGTGGAGCAGAGACCGGGACGCCTCGGAAGGGTGGGGTAATTGGTCGGATACAATTGGAGAGAAAAAGGGGGAAAACATCAACAACAAAACAAAACAAAACAACAACCTTCATCAGCTTAGTCACACACACCTCCACGAGCCTGCTGGCCCGAGCCCGAGCTCCTCTCGAGCTTCTCCATCACTGCCATGCTTCCCCCCCCCCCTGCTTGATGTGTACGCGGGTTGCTTTACCTGCTGGTGTGCGTGCGTGTGTGCGTGCGTGAGGACAGACTGTGCATATCATATCCCCGCCTGCATTGATTGTGTAGGTTGTGTGGGGAGAACAGCAGCTAATTGAATAGATGAATAATATATTTCTGAATAATAATTAATGTTTTGTTCTGGTGCCTCTCAGTTACAGAAAGAAATTACCTCTCAGGTGGGATCACCTCTCTGTGTGTGTGTGTGTGTGTGTGTGCGTGCGTGTGTGTGTGTGTGTGTGTGCCCTTATTAGCTCAGATGCACTACCATACAAAATAGATAAGATACAATGTGATCAATGGTATTGATGAAAAACAGAGCATGTGCATCAGCCATCCAAAGAATTTATCAGTACACACACACACACACACACACACACACACACACACACACACACACACACACACACACACACACACACACACAAGTGAACCTTGTTATACAAATGCACCTTCATACACTAACATGTGCAAGTAAACAGTAGCCAGTAGCCAGTAGACACAAACACACACACACACACACACACACACACACACACACACACACACACACACACACACACACAGAGACCAGTAGTGAGCCATGACTGTTAAACCTTGGCCCTCTGACCATCAGGAAAATAAAGTAGTACTGTGTACTAGTACTATAGTACTGCAAAGGTTACATATGAGGATTCCAGTTCTGAAAAGATAAAAAATCAATTAATTGGTTTAGTCTCATCAATGCACAGAGTGGGTTATCACCAGCACAAACACAACTCACTTCTAAACAACATGCAAAACCTCCATACAAACAACCGCATCATCACACAAGCCGTGTGTGCACTCCAGCGGAAAATGGTTACAACCACCACCACCACCACATAAAACCAACAACAGTAGCCAACAAGATGTCATGTCAGCCTACACACCATGACAGCGAACACAGCCGAGCAACCATCAACACACACTTCAGGACCACGGACAGTGAACAGTGATCAGGGCAGGCTGGGAGAAGCAATGTTACAATGATACAATATTACTATGTTACAATATTGCCATGTTACAAACTCACAATGTTACCATATTACAAAGTTACAATGTCACAATGCTACAACGCTACAATGTCACAGTGTTACATTGTTACAATATTACAATGTTACAGTGCTACAATGTTACAATTTCCTTTAGCAGACGAGTTTATCCAAATGTGAGTTTCCCCCTTCACTGTAAAGTCAAGTTAGTTTTATTTGTGTGTGTATATATATATATATATATATATATATGTATATATATATATATATATATTACATTACATTGCAGTCATTTAGCCGACGCGTTTATCCAAAGCGACTTACAATAAGTGCATCATTTAACGTAGGAAATCAGGAGACCTACTGGTCATCAGAGGTCATAAGTGCGTCTAAACAAGCATCTAAGAGCAAAACCAGTGCTAAAGTAAAAGCGCAAGATAGAGATTTATTTTTTTTAATGAGTGAATACAGTAAGTGCTAAGAACAAGTAGCAGGGTAGTAGTTCTTAAAGAGGTGAGTTTCCAACCTGCGCCGAAAGATGGGCAGCGACTCCGCTGTCCTGACATCAGTAGGGAGTTCAGTCCACCACTGTGGGGCCAGGACAGAACCGAGCCGGGACCGGGTCGATCGGCAGCAGGGGCCTCTGAGCGACGGGGCAACCAGGCGTCCCGAGGCAGCAGAGCGAAGTGGTCAGGCGGGGGTGGAGGGCTTGACCATGGCCTGGAGATAGGAAGGAGCGGGTCCTTTCACTGCCCTGTAGGCCAGCACCAGAGTCTTAAACTGGATGCCAGGAGCAGCTACTGGGAGCCGGTGTAGGGACATGAGAAGGGGAGGTGTATGGGAGAACTTAGGGCGGTTGACCACCAGACGAGCTGCAGCTTTCTGAACAAGCTCCAGAGGTCTGATGGCCGACGCCGGGGCACCAGCAAGGAGGGAGTTGCCGTAGTCCAGCCGGGAGATGACCAGAGCCTGGATGAGCACCTGTACCATCTCGTCGGTGAGGAATGGGCGACTCCTCCTGATGTTAGAGAGGAGAAATCTGCAGGAGCGAGCAACCGATGCAACGTCTTCAGCAAACGACAGTTGGTGGTCCAGGATCACACCCAGATTACAAACAGGCTCAGTAAACTGATCCACAAGGCCGGTGACGTTGTGGGGGTGGAACTGGATTCTCTGGCGGTGGTTTCTGAGAGGAGGACGCTGTTGAAATTACGTGCCATCACGGACAACGTCTCCCACCCACTCCATGACGTGCTGGTCGGGCACAGGAGGACTTTTAGTGATAGACTCATTCTGCCGAAAAGCTCCACAGAGCGCCACAGGAGGTCCTTCCTGCCTGTGGCCATCACACTTCACACCTCCTCCCTCAGACTCAGCCTGTCAGACACTCCGAGGTAATGGTCACTGGACTGGCCCCGCCGGGTTGTGTTTGTGCTGCTTGTTGTGTGCTGCGGTAGTGCAGTATAGGTAGGGTGGTATGTGCGCCGTTCTTGTTGATATATTTTGCTCTTATTTCTATTTCTTATTTATCTTTTATTTCTGTTTGTTTCTGTTTCTACTCTCTTATCTTGTATCTTGTTAGTTTTTAGTTTTTAGAGCGCGAGTGTCTGTATTGGAACCCAATTTCCCCTCAGGGATGAATAAAGTGTTCTGATTCTGATTCTGATTCTGATAAAAAAAGATGGAGAGGGACTCAACGGATCGAATGGAGTTTGGTAAGTCGTTCCACCACCGGGGAACTACAGAAGAGAAGAGTCCGGCTAGTGACTTAGGGCCTCGTTGTGGGGGAAGTGCCAGGCGCCTTTCATTGGCACAGCGTAGTGAGCGGGACTGAGTGTAGACCTGAATGAGGGAGTTCAGGTAGGAGAAGTCGATGCCAAGCCAGGTCGGGCTGATGCAGGGCCGCTGGTTGTGGGCGTGCTGGTAACCGTCTTGAACGGTGGTCTGGGTTGCTGGGGCGATGAAGCACATGGGCTCTGTGCCTGCTGGGCGGTGGCTGCTTGACATCTGGCTCGCCGGTCGTTGGGTCTGCCCCTCTCCCGACCAGACTGGAGCCCCGCAGTCTTCGTACCGGGGGCTATGGTTGCCCCTGGCACATTAACACTGGCCTCCCAGCGGTTCGGCAGGTCCAGCCCGATGATGCACAGATCCCCGATGTTGGCAAGCCCGAACTGGGACGGAAACACAGCGACTTCTTCCCTCTCATTCCAGCCTTTTCCCCAGTCAACGTCAGCAGGATCGACTGTCGAGTTGGCAGTCCAAATATGATCCCTTAATGTGACCTACCAGCGTACATCGGCCTTGAAGGGGGGGGGGGGGCTGGCGGTCCCTTCACTCGACCACGCTGTCGTGATTTCCCGTTGGGTGGGTGGGTGGCTCTGGCCTTCGGTGCTGGTGCTGGGCAGTCGCGTGGTCAGTACTACCTCACTGAGAGCCCCACTGAGGGATTGGGGCATGGCGAGGCGACATGTTGGCGCAGATGTGCCAGCGTGAGCTCCCACAGGAAAGCGCGCAGGGCCAGCTCCTCTTGACGGCTGCGACGAACTGGTAACCGTGCTGGGCTTGTAGTCGAACGTCCGCGGCGAAAGCACCTAGGCTCTCTCCCTCTTGGCTAGCTGCTCCCTGCTCTGGTCGGTGAGGGGTCGTCACCAGAATCGCCTCTCCAGCTCCAGGGCTTGGAGGTCCCGCTGCGCCGCGGGGGGCTAGATCGAGGAGCACCTGCAAGGCTTCTCCCTCCCATGCCAGAACCAGGTGGATGACAGTCTCCTCGTTACACCACCCGTTATGCCATGCTGCCAATTGGACTTGCGAGAGGTATGGCATTAGCAGCGTTGTCCCATTGCATTTGGGCAGGCTGGCTGGTGTTACAGGTGCTGTATCTCTGCTGCTCACTAGGTGGCAATCGGCAGTTGCAGGCAGCGTGCGTTCCCCGACGCTAGTCCTCCGAGACTCCAGGGGGTGATTGGCGGCGGCAGGCATCGTGCATTCCCTGGCGCTAGTCCTCCTGGCCTCCAGGGGGGGGGGGGGGATCGTCGGCGGCAGGCAGCATGCATTCCCCGGCGCTGGTCCTCCTGGCCTCCAGGGGCGTTCGACGGTGGCGGAAAGCTGCTCTACGGAGGTGATCCTCCGGGTTACCAGTAGACGTTGGAGCCGCAGTGCACTGGAACCATCAGGCTGGGCTCTGGCGGGCTGTGTCCTTTGCCATACCAGGTTTTCCAAGTGGTCTGCTCGATGTCGCGCTCCAGTCTCTGGATCTCCGTCTTCATTCTTTCGCTCAATCCCAATTCTGACACCAATGCGGCGAGCCGGCGTGGAAGAATGAGAGAGATAGAGCCAATGTAGTGAATTAGGGGGCAGCCGGGAACCGCCGCAGCCGGGACGCGAACCCGGGTCGCCCGCACCATGGGAGATCGCATTAATGGGTCCGACCCGTTAGCCGAGGGCTAGTGAGTCTATTCATCCGTGGCCGTTACAACATATGAAAACACGGTGACAGTAGTGGCCAGAGTGAAAGTATCTAACACAGCAGCCTAGCAGGTTTTAAATAATTGGCTACGTTAAGCTCTGGTGTAGGTCTTCCTTTGCCAATTAACTTAAACTTTTCATTAAAAGTTAATCTTGCAAACGACGTGGATAATAAGTTCGCAGCGATGTACTCCTCACTAGTGGTAACCTTCCCGCGGCTTACACCGTGAACTAGCATGCTAACTAGCTAGCTACTCCAATGGCGTTTTCCCCGCTGCGCTGTGACTCGAGTGCCCCCCGCAGCGGGCGGGCGTTGTCATAACACCAGCGATGACAACGCGCGCCCGCTTCGAGGAAGACATGACGGAACATTCTGATAGGCCAGGGGTCGGGAACCTTTTTGACTAGGAGAGCCATAAAAGCCAAATATTTCTAAATATATTTCATTGAGAGCCATATAGTATTTTTAACGTATAATAAATTAAATATGTCTTACTTTTAATGCGACTTCTGGTGCTGCATGGTTTTGCTGATGGCCTTGTAGTCTGGTTCATACGTGGTGAGGTTGAGCTTCATGCAGGCGTTGAGGCTTCCATCAGTTAAACGTGAGCGTAGGTTGGTCTTAATGTTCCTCATATGCGAGAAAGACTGTTCACATGCATATGTAGAGCCAAACATGGTCAATACGGCAATACTCACACGCTGCATTGTGTGGTATGTCACAGGAAGCTCGTTCCAAGTTTTAAGAATCAGCTGGTCTTCAGGTTGAAGATTTTTAATTTCTGTCCACTTGTGTTCCCTCGCCAGCTCTGCTCGCTGTCGCGCAAGACTTTCCAACTCTCCATTAAGTGACTTGAACTTACTCATCCACATGTCTGATGCCTTCAGGTCAGCAACTTCCAGCTCAAAGTCTCCGATAGAGACCCCGGGGATGCATGTCAGGTCGATTTTGTCCACTGCACACTCATGTGGATGAGTGATGAACTTGAAAAGACCAGTGCGCGCACGAAATTCTCCAAAACGTGCTTTGAATGACTGCAGGAGATTGGACGTAAAGCCAGCTAGCTGCTGGAGATCCAGATGTTGAGTGGAGTCACTTGCTAAGCATGCATCTCTAAATTGTTGCAGTCTTTCAAAGTGCAGAAGACGACCTGTTTCAATGTCCCTGAGAAAGACTTCCAGCTTGCTTTCAAATGCAAACACTGCTTGTTGAAGGGATGAGATTGTATTTCCAATACCTTGCATTTTCACATTGAGCTGGTTCAGATGGCCAGTTATGTCCACGAGATAGTGAAACTGCAGGAGCCAGTCAGTGTTGTCTAGCTCAGGATGCTTGACGCCTTTCATTTCAAGAAAAGTCCGGATTTCACTCAGGCAAGCTGCAAAACGGCTGAGCACCTTCCCCCTTGACAACCAACGCACGTTGCTGTGTAAAAGCAGACCGGGATAATGATTCCCAACTTCTTCTAACAGAGCTTTAAACTGCCGATCATTTAAAGCTCGGGCAACAATAAAGTTGACCACTCGAATGACCAGCGACATCACCTCACCAAGCTCCTGGCCACACGTCTGAGCGCAAAGCGCCTCCTGGTGCAGGATGCAATGAAAACTTAGGATGGCGCTCTTTTCATGTTCACGGAGAAGCGCTGCAAATCCTTTGTTCTTCCCCAACATACAGGGTGCACCATCAGTACAGACAGAAATAAGTTTATCCATCGGTAGTTTTTTTTCTTTAGCAAACTCCATGAAAGACATGAATAAATCCTCTCCTCTTGTTGTCCCTTTCATTGGCAAAACAGCCAAGCTTTCCTCACTCAGTGTGTCACCTGCAGCATACCTGGCAATGATACTGCACTGAGATAGATGGCTAACGTCTGTTGACTCATCTAACGCGAGAGAAAAGTATGTCCCGGCGTTTATGTCCTTAATTTGTGTTTCCTCGACTTGATTTGCCATCATGATGCTACGATCGTGCACAGTTCTTGCTGACAGGGGCATGTCTTTTATTCGTTTGATTATCTTGTCTTTATTTGGGAAGTCATCAAACAGTTCATTGGCCACATCAAGCATGAATGTTTTGGCATACTCGCCATCTGTGAATGACTTTCCATTCCTTACTATTGCCAAAGCCCCCGCAAAGCTAGCGGAATTCCCGTCACCTTGCTTGGTCCACACACGTAGTTGCTGCTGACTCGTCTGCACTCTCCGCTGTAGCTCCTCGCGTGCCCTTTTCCTGCTGTCCCCCGCTGGAGATTTCGATGCAAATGAAGCATGGTGCGTATCGAAGTGCCGCTTTATATTTGACCGTTTCATCGATGCAATGTTATCATTGCATATTAGACATACCGCAGATCCTGCTCTCTCCACAAATGCAAATTCCTCTGTCCACGCAGCCTGGAATGCACGGTAATCATCGTCTTTTTTTCTTTTCGCCATCTTTTCCGTTACAAGGGTTGAAGCGGATAAACTAGTTGGCTATCTGATAAAATTGATTTCTTCACCTTTACAATGACCCGGACATGCTCGCGAGCCATTGGTTCCCGACCCGACCCACGGGTGACCCGTGACCCGTGAAATTTATCTTCAAAACTAATTTCTGTTTACTTTAAAATGACACAGTATTATTAAGAAATATCACAAGTATTTTAAAATCAGTTCCAAACTGATTTTTTTGAAAAAAAAATAATTTTCAACTCAAAATTGTCTGTGAGCCATATGCCGTCACCGGAAGAGCCATATATGGCTCGCGAGCCATAGGTTCCCGACCGCTGTGATAGGCAGACAAAGAATGCTCTTCAATTTAGCTCTTCCCGTCCCAAGACAAGCCGGGTTGGCGGACCTGGAGGGTTTATCTCCGCAGAAACATTTTGCTGCCATGTTGGTTGTCAAATTATAAATTCATGAAATCAAATTAAGTACTGATGACTTTTAAAATATTATTTCTTAGAGTATCTTAGACCCTGAGGGCCCTGACGGTTCTCCTCTAACACACACACACACACACACACACACGCACGCACTCGCGTGCGCGTGCACAGAGGAGGCCGCACTGACCTGAAGCTACTGTGGCGGTTTGCTTACAGTGCAGCGTTGGCATATTCTGATGAGAGCTAGCGTGCCTTTGGGCATGCTAGCCGATCTGAATGAGCGCATATGGTGTTCAGGAAGCTTTCATCTTCTGAACCGCTGCCTTCCTCTGTGGCGCTTCTGCGGAGGCTCCACCCCTCAGCCGCCATACCCCCACATCAATAACACATACACACGTATATATTTCCCTGACCATGGCTTGCGAACGCTTCATGCATGCACGCGCGCGCGCTCTCTCTCGCGCACACACACACACACACATACACTCACAAACATGCAAGCTTTCATTGTTCCAGAGGTGCGTGTCCCACGTGGGGCTGATTAATTTTTCATCAATGTCCTCAGGGCGAAACACTTAAGGGTTAACCAGCTTCCACCGCCAGAATTAAGAGTTAAGTCTGCCCTCTCTTTTCACCCATCACTTCCTTTTCCCCCTCTCCTCAGTCCCGTCTCCTTCCCCTTGTATTCCTTCCCGTCTTTCTCCCGCAGTCTTCTTCCGCCTCTTCTCTTCGTCCCCTCAGCTGCCAGCGACCCATTGTGAGTAGGGTCAAGTGCGTCTGTATCACAGCTTTATTTGCAGCTTGACATGAGACGTGTTGTTCCTCGCAGCTGCAAATCAAAACACAACAGACACATTTCTCCAGTTTCTTATAACAAGGTAAACACCGTGCTGCACTGTACCCCGCCTCGTGCGCGAGGCACAGCTGGGGCCGGAAGCATCCCAGCTTTCTGGAAGCGTCTCTTGGTTCTTAAGGTAGTGGTTTGGGTTTTCCCCCCTTTCACGTGGAAACTCTTAAAACCCTCCCACGTTGTCCTGGCACTCGGCGACCTTAAGGGACGAGTCCATGCCCTTACAACCTGGGTCTTGTCTTTTGACTCACTGGCGTCACTTTGGAGACTTGGCATACGGGGCCGCCGCCGGACACGGCTTCACAGCTGCACCTCACGGCGCAACGCAACACAATTCTTCAGCGGGTCCTCTCGAGAGAAAAAAGAGAAAGAAAACTGTAATGGGTCAGATTGTGGACTGCGATTTCCCCTACAGAGGAGTCCTCCAACCCGCACGACCACATAGGCCGTATACCCTCGAATACGACCCACAGGAGCGTTTCCTAAATTAGCGCCCCTACCGGTGGCAGGAGATATGCCACACATACTTTTCGCCTGTGTGCATTGTGGGTGTTTATCACGGAGGGGCTGATAAAGGCGAGTAGTCAGTAAATAGTGATAAAACCCAGTTGAGAACAATAGAATCTGCAGCCAGTGCGTTTTGTGTTGTTTCGCCGTCTAGTACAGCAACTAAGATCGCTATTGGCAGCACGACCGCTAGAGGTCGCTTAACTTAAAACGCAGCTATAGGTCGTCATAAGCTGCTTGTACAAAGGGCCTCCGGAGTCGTTTTTGGCGGAGGCCAGTCTGTAGTCTATGGCACCTCTATTGCACTGGTGGGTAGCTATTCCGTGGTCACTACTAGATGTTGCTGGCACAGACTGGTCTCTCCTGTAAGCAGAACCCGGATGCAGCTCAGCGACGTGATCGACCATCGACAACGCTGGACACTTCAGGCAATAACTTTGTAAGCAGCGCTTTTGATTTCACTTCCAAATACACCATGTGGATAACTGGGTCAAAGGCCACTCGTTGAATCAAGTCTGATGATCACATCTTGTGGCGCCATTGAACTGGCTCAGGTCCAAGATCTCCGCAATAAAGCCAGCGAGTATAACAATATTATAACTGATATACACACTAGGAAGAACCAGGAATATAAGACACAGGTTGTAAATAAATAAATACATACATCTGAAGTAATGAAGACTATCGAGAGGCTGTTCCTGCAGCTCGCCCTGCCTCTGCTAATGGCCTCCCTGGGTCCTCCTCCATATATGCATGCATGCATGCATGCCAAGCCCGGAAGAATGCTACACTCGGTGTGTGTTGCAACGTGTCAGCATGCCCCAGGGGACTATACTGCCCCCTTTTCGTGCTCGACTCCTGGACTTGATTCGCAGCTGTGGGTCAGGTCACCCACAGGAGTTCGCTGAGGACTCCTCTACGCGGAAGGAAAGGAGGAGGGATGCATGTGTCGAGTGGACACCTTTGCTGCGTTGTGCAGAGGAAACAATACGCAGCAACGTTTCAGCGGAGTAACGACGCCGGGAGCAGATCTTAGATGCGCAGAGAAGCCGCTGACCCGACCGACCAGAGGGGGCGCTACTGCAGCGACCAGGACACATACTCACATCCGGTTTCCCACCCACAGACTCGGCTAATTTTGTCCGTAGGGACGCCCGACCAAGCCGGAAGTAACACGGGGATTCGAGTCGGCCAATTCCCGTGTTGGTAGGCAACGGAACAGACCGCTGCGCCACCCGGACGCCCCCTCATGTCACACTTTCCACCAGTCAGCAGCGGGGGGCGCTCTGTACTGTCTCTCCCATATGAAGAGCTGGAGGTCACAAAACTTCCCCCGACTTAGTGAGTCCGAATCTCAGATCCTTTTATTCGCCGCCCCCCCCCCCACCTAACTGGCGACCTGGAAATGAGTCCAGATAAGCTGGTATCCACATTTTGATGCCTTTTTTGACCCAAGTTCCGGTTTGACACACAAATCATCAAGGTAGTACAGTCTTGCTTCTTCCAAATTAGGAACATCGCAAAAGTTAAAAAAGAATATATATATATATATATATATATATATATATATATATATATATATATATATATATATATATATACACTCATCGGCCACTTTATTAGGCACACCCGTCCAACTGCTCGTTAACGCAAATGTCTAATCAGCCAATCACATGGCAGCAACTCAATGCATTTAGGCATGTAGACATGGTCAAGACGATCTGCTGCAGTTCAAACCGAGCATCAGTATGGGGAAGAAAGGTGATTTAAGTGACTTTGAACGTGGCATGGTTGTTGGTGCCAGACGGGCTGGTCTGAGTATTTCAGAAACTGCTGATCTACTGGGATTTTCACGCACAACCATCTCTAGGGTTTACAGAGACTGGTCCGAAAAAGAGAAAATATCCAGTGGGCGGCAGTTCTGTGGACCAAACTCTCTGAGGAATGTTTCCAGTACCTTGTTGAATCTATGCCACGAAGGATTAAGGCAGTTCTGAAGGCAAAAGGGGGTCCAACCCGGTACTAGCAAGGTGTACCTAATAAAGTGGCCAGTGAGTGTATATACACATAATTTAAAATAAATTTTTATTTCTAGTTTTTCCCCTTATCCCACCCGATTAACCCAGTGGCATACAGCCGGAACTCTTGTCGAATAACTCCCCTGGCTCACGTTTCCACAGGAAGGAGATAGTCGTAACACCAGCTTCCTTCAAACTCGTGTCGGCTGCTCTCGCCACAGAATAGGTTCGAGTCCCGCAAGGGATGTGAAAATAAAAGCGATGATATCCCTTGCAATAAGTGCGGAAGTGTGTGAAAACAATGTTAAAAAGACAAATGAGTAGAGAAGAAATAGATATATTGTATGTTTTTTCCTTCTTTTTCCTCCTTTTCTCCCCCCCCTTCCTTTCCTTTCCTTTCCTTTCCTTTCCTTTCCTTTCCTTTCCTCTCCTTTCTTTTCTTTTCTTTTTTTCTTCTTTCCCCCACCCTAGCAGTCCCTTTTTTCCCATTTTCGGCTGGAGGAGGCATGTGGTAGTCTGCAGCCCTCCCCGGCTTGGCAGAAGGGGTGGAGCAGCGACCGGGACTGCTCAGAAGAGTGGGGTAGTTGGCCAAAATTCGATTTGGGAGAAAAAGGGGGGAAATTAAAAAAAATATATATTCTAAGTCCATCTCCCTCAGCCAGGAACAGACTGGGCTCAGTCCACATTACGACACTCTATAGGCCTCCTGGCCCTTACTCACTACTTCTTTAAGAATTTGGAGAATTTGTCTCAGGTCTTGTTGCTCACTCTGATGAGATTCTAACTCTAGGTGATGTCAATATTCATCTGAATAAGGCTGCTGATCCCCTACGTAAAGCCTTTCTGGCACTAGCTGACACTTTTGGGTTCACTCAGTTTGTTCAAGAGTCGACTCATTGCAGTGGTAACACCCTTGATGTGGTCTTACCTAAAGGGGTATCTGTTTCTGATCTACTAAATGTCTTGCCAACCACATCTGCTGTGTCAGATCATTTTTCATTAAATTTGAAGCATCACTGACGTGTCCTGTAATGTCCGCACAGATGTGATCTCCACTCGCCACAGTGGGTCCTCCACCATAGCTGCATTTGCCCAGCAGCTGCCTGAAGTCTTGGCCTCTTCCACTAAAGAGACAGACTCTTTCTAAAATATCACCAGAGACTTAAATGTGGCCCTCTCTGGTCTCCTCCATTCAGTTGCACCTCTCACTACCAGAGCTAGGCGACTAAAGAGGCCTACACCCTGGCTTAATGACAATACACACGTTCTTAACACTGGAACGACCGGCATTTCCCTCCTACCTAAAAGGACCATGGGCGGTCAAAGTGACCGGCGGTTTGAAACTGTATTCTGTCAAAATAAATACCCAATGGAGAAATTGACGCATTGCATATGTTAGTATCTTAAAACAATTTAAACTTCAGAGAGACATGGTCGAACTTGAATAGCAAAATTGAAAAAGTACAAATATTACCTGAAAAACAAAACGGAAAACACATATTGCTAATGTAGCAAACATAGCAAGGCCTATAAAACGTGACATGTAAAAAAAGAAAGAAAAGAAGAACTGAAAATAACCATTGAAACAGTTCCAAACGAGATAAATACCCACTTGAGATATTAATGAATTACATATACGTATGTCTGTTATGAAACTAACTGACACCAAAATTAACATTTTAACAACTTTAATACTATTTTCTAAACAATTTAAAATGGCCGCTGTCCAACGCCTGTAAATATTGGTGCGTCTGTAACAGCGTCTGTAACCAGACATGTTGGAAATAATCACAAATCAAGTTTAGACTATTTCTCTGCACTGGAGGGCGCTAGTGTGTTTCAAGGAAAGAGCAATGAACTTCACGAAGGAAATGACGCGAACAACACACGTCATACATAGTGACATGATGCGCACGATGACGCACAAATTACGCGAGGTCATTTTGACCACTCGTCGTTTTAGGAAGAGCTTATCATAACTTTTTTGTGCAATTGATCTAAAACTAATTTTAATGCAAATAAATGCAATTTTAGGAGCCCTCAGGGAGCGGCAGCTCTGTATCCCCCCCCACACAAAGTTATTAAACTTTGAAAATCCAGAACGGCTAAAATGACTGCCTTGCGGGCCTGCGGGAGACATAACCTGAATGGTGAAAATCAAATTTGGACGTTTTGTACCTATCTTGGCATGAGTGTTTATTAAAATTCAAGGATGCTTCATCTGCTGTGAAAGCAGCATATCTCTCTCGCTTAATCAGTATATACACTACCGTTCAAAAGTTTGGGATCACCCAAACAATTTCGTGTTTTCCATGAAAAGTCACACTTATTCACCACCATATGTTGTGAAATGAATAGAAAATAGAGTCAAGACATTGACAAGGTTAGAAATAATGATTTGTATTTGAAATAAGATTTTTTTTACATCAAACTTTGCTTTTGTCAAAGAATCCTCCATTTGCAGCAATTACAGCATTGCAGACCTTTGGCATTCTAGCTGTTAATTTGTTGAGGTAATCTGGAGAAATTGCACCCCACGCTTCCAGAAGCAGCTCCCACAAGTTGGATTGGTTGGATGGGCACTTCTTTGAGCAGATTGAGTTTCTGGAGCATCACATTTGTGGGGTCAATTAAACGCTCAAAATGGCCAGAAAAAGAGAACTTTCATCTGAAACTCGACAGTCTATTCTTGTTCTTAGAAATGAAGGCTATTCCATGCGAGAAATTGCTAAGAAATTGAAGATTTCCTACACCGGTGTGTACTACTCCCTTCAGAGGACAGCACAAACAGGCTCTAACAGGTACTATTTAATGAAGATGCCAGTTGGGGACCTGTGAGGCGTCTGTTTCTCAAACTAGAGACTCTAATGTACTTATCTTCTTGCTCAGTTGTGCAACGCGGCCTCCCACTTCTTTTTCTACTCTGGTTAGAGCCTGTTTGTGCTGTCCTCTGAAGGGAGTAGTACACACCGGTGTAGGAAATCTTCAATTTCTTAGCAATTTCTCGCATGGAATAGCCTTCATTTCTAAGAACAAGAATAGACTGTCGAGTTTCAGATGAAAGTTCTCTTTTTCTGGCCATTTTGAGCGTTTAATTGACCCCACAAATGTGATGCTCCAGAAACTCAATCTGCTCAAAGAAGTGCCCATCCAACCAATCCAACTTGTGGGAGCTGCTTCTGGAAGTGTGGGGTGCAATTTCTCCAGATTACCTCAACAAATTAACAGCTAGAATGCCAAAGGTCTGCAATGCTGTAATTGCTGCAAATGGAGGATTCTTTGACGAAAGCAAAGTTTGATGTAAAAAAAATCTTATTTCAAATACAAATCATTATTTCTAACCTTGTCAATGTCTTGACTCTATTTTCTATTCATTTCACAACATATGGTGGTGAATAAGTGTGACTTTTCATGGAAAACACAAAATTGTTTGGGTGATCCCAAACTTTTGAACGGTAGTGTATATATATATATATATATATATATATATATATATATATATATATATATATATATATATATATATATATATATATATAAAACATACCCCCAGAGTCGTCTTTGACACTGTAGCTAAATTTACTAAAAACCAGCTCTCCATTAGCTGCTCACCATTCATGGTCCATGAGTTTCTAGAATGTTCTGCAATAAGGTTGATGAGATCAGAAACAAAATTAGTTCTCCACCTCAGCTACTCCTGCAGACCCTGTCTTACCAAATTCATTCATTTATTCATCTACACAATGAGTAACTGATAGTCCCTGTTATTACAGCTTTTGAGACTATCTCTCTTGATACTTTGACTTAGCAGTTGTCAGCTTCTAAACGAACTGCTTGCCTACTTGACCCTTTACCAGCTAAACATTTTAAACACCTCTGGCCTTTTCTGGGACCTACAATGCTAGACATTGATAATTTATCACTTACTACTGGCATTGTTCCCAGCAGTTTTAAGACAGCTGTGGTTAAACCTCTACTTAAAAAACCTCAATACAGGGTCTCTTAATTATTATTGACCAGTCTCTAATCTTCCATTATTTTCTAAAGTACTGGAGAGAGCTGTGTATCAACAACTTTTGTCCCATATAGAAGGAAACTATACATATGAACCTTTTCACTCAGCTTTCCGGCCCTGTCACTCCACTGAAAGTGCTCTGACCAGAGTGGTGAGTGATCTTTTATTAGCTATGGACTCTGATCCCACTTCAGTGCTTCTACAACTTGACCTCAGTACAGCCTTTGACACCACTGATCACCGTATACTATTTGATAGAATAAATTGTAATTTTGGTGTCTCTGGCCTAGCTCTAGCTTAGATTTAGTACTACTTATCTGGAAAACACATTGTGTGTGTTATAATAATACTATACTGAAATGATCTGATGTTAAATATGGTGTACCTCAGGACGCAGTTCTTGGCCCTCTACTTTGCTCTCTCTATGCAAAGGAATTGAATCAAGTGCAACTGGATTTGGTTATATATCCGTGAAGACGTTTCGCCTCTCATCCAAGAGGCTTCATCAGTTCGTGCCTTTCTGACTAGACCAAGCTAGTCTGACTGGCTGGTGATGAGACTCAGATATTTAGCCTCTTTGGAGTCGTTATCAGAGCTAATGATGTCAATGGCTCTTTAGTGTTCCGATGTCTAGCAACGACAGTCATTGGAGGTGTTAGTTTCGACTTCGTTAGTGCTCCATTCAGTGGTCATGAGTGGTTGGAGCCATTAGTGACCGACTGTTGTTCTTCGATGCTAAGCTTCTTGAGTCTCCTGCGTAGAGATGAAAGGACGGCATTGTAAGTGGGAGATAGGTGGTGTCGCAGACCTCCTCCTCTGTCGAAGGATGGTTTTTCCAGTTTCGGATAGATGGCTTCCTTCACCCCTCTTTCTAACCATCTATCTTCCCTGTCCAAAATGTGTATGTTGCTGTCCTGGAAGGAGTGTGTCTTCTCCTTTAGATGTAGATAGACTGCTGAGTCTTGTCCTGAGGAGTTTGGCCTTCTGTGTTGGGCCATCCGTTTGTGTAGTGGTTGTTTGGTTTCTCCTATGTATAGGTCAGTGCAATCCTCATTGCATTGTACGGCATACACCAGATTGCTTTTCTGGGTGTGTGGTACACGGTCTTTGGGATGAACCAGTCTTTGTCAGAGTGTGTTGCTGGGTTTGAAGTATACCGGGATGCGGTGTTTGTTAAAAATTCTCCTGAGTTTCTCGGAGACCCCAGAAACATACGGGATGACTGTGCTATTCCTTTTGTTCCTCTTCTCCTCGTCACTCCTCTGGTTGGTCTTTCTGGAACGTGTTGCAGTTTTCACAAAGGTCCAACTGGGGTAGCCGCAGGTTTTTAAAGCTCCCCTCAGGTGTTTGTGTTCTTTCCGTTGGGCCTGAGTGCTGCTGGGCACATTATCAGCTCTGTGTTGCACAGTTCTGATGATGCCCAGTTTGTGTTCCAGCGGGTGGTGTGAGTCGAAAAGTAGATATTGGTCTGTGTGTGTAGGTTTCCTGTAAACCCCAATGTGGAGGCTCCTGTCTTCCCCAATATGGACGTCACAGTCCAAGAAGGGCAAACTGTTGTTCTTTACACATTGGCTCTGATAACGACTCCAAAGAGGATAAATATCTGAGTTTCTTCACCAGCCAGTCAGACTAGCTTGGTCTAGTCAGAAAAGCATGAACTGATGAAGCCTATTGGATGAGAGGCGAAACGTCTCCACGGATATAGACCAAGTCCAGTTGGACTTGGTTCAATTCCTTTGGATAACTTTGACCTGGATGAATGAGAACATTCACAGACACTTTGCTCTCTCTATATTTCCCCTCTTGGCCAAATTATACACAGACACGGAATAAATGGCCAGTGCTATGCTGATGATACTCAGCTGTATGTGCCTATAAGGGCTGATGATCATACTCAAATTATTAATTTAGATGCCTGCTTCGCTACTGTAAAAAAATTGGATGTCACTAAATGTCCTGTTTTAAATTCGGATAAAACTGAGATGCTGGCCATTGGCCCTGCTAAACACAGTCACCAATTTGATCAAGTAACAGTAACGTTCGTTAACTCTGTCATTTCACAAAGTGTGGCAGCCAAAAACCTTGGGTTTATGTTTGATCACAGCCTTTCCCTTGAGAAGCACATTAAAGAACTCACCGATACGGCCTTTTTCCCACTGACGTAGCATAGCTAAATGTCGGTCTTTCTTTTCCATGGCTGACACATAAACTCTAATACATGCATTTGTTTCATCCAGACTTGATTACTGTAAGGTTCTGTTCTCAGGTCTGCCACATGCTAGTACTAAAAGTCTTCAGATGGTTCAGAATGCTGCAGCTAGAATCCCAACTACAACTAGGAAATTTGACCAGATTACACCAATTCTTGCCTCCCTTCATTGGCTTCCTATCCATGTTAGATCAGAATACAAGGTGCTTCTGCTGACTTATAAAATCCTAAATGGGCTTGCCCCATCTTACCTGTCTGATCTCCTTAAACCTTACATGCCATCTCGAGCACTTCGTTCTCAAAATACAGGGCTCCTGTGTGTACCCGAAGTTAAAAAGAAGTCAGCTGGT